>NW_027495249.1:0-247214 GCF_021521415.1 Bidens hawaiensis
CTGGATGCGGGTGAGATCTCGTGGGAGACATTTAGTTCTCAGGTTAAGACGATTCATAAAGACCGAGTGGGTGCACCATATAAGAGGCAACCCGGCACGTCTCCAAAGCTAGAAGAGAGCTTTTACGCAAACCCATTTCCTGGGTGTATATGTGGTGGTGATTCGAAAAATAAAACTATTCGGGTTTTACCTGATCGTGGGAACTCGTTACGGCCTTCGGAATAGATTCGTTATATATTTTCTTATTATTAATTCTTTAATCTCTTTTACGGGAGCTCTTTTGTATAGGAATATACGAGTAGTTTATCCAACAATGCAATGTAGAGTCAGTGTAGCTCCGTCCTATAGAGTTAAATAGTAGCATTCGGGTAGTTAAGGTTTCGTTATTTTTTGTTTATGTTGTTTCACAGTTGTTGTATAAGAAGAGTATGGTACTATGGTACATTCATTTATTCGTTTGTTTCATGACTATAATAATCATAAAACTTGTTTCGAAAGGTAAAGCCCAAAACTCCCCAAAACCAATTACGCTATACGCAAACAAAAACTTTTAGGCTGTACATAAAACTTTAGATTGTTCATAACGCGTTCTTTTTTTACTTTTAATATGTGATTAACAAATGCGAACGCTACCAAAAGTCCAAAATAGACGAGTCTGACCTAGTTTTTACTAAAATAGACATCATCTTTTTGCCTGTGAATCCTATAGAGTATATGCATCTTAGACATGAATATCAGTTTGCATGGACTTATCGGCCAGCCGCTAAGTCCCCGCTAAATCAGCACATACGTTTTACGTGGATTTATCAGCTAGTTACGTGGACTTGCAAACTAATTCAACTTACAACATGACACGTGTCGCACCGAAGTGTACACGTGGTGAATTAGATGAAATTCAGTGCCTTGGGCGCCGGCTAAGGCTCAACTTAGGAGGCGAGTCTGATTCCGGGTTATCTGGTCAACAGAAATCATCCATATCTATAGGATTTGTAGGTTGTAAATTCATTTCCATATTGGAAAAAGTTGTTGAACAAGGTCTATTTTGGTAAATTTCCCTTAACAAATTAGTGTGAATCTCTCTAAAGATCACCCCTATGATTACCACCACTATTACTGCCAAACTTTAAACTTTCAAGCACTCCAATCATCACAACAAAAAGTCTTAATATAATCTTATGGAAACCAAACAAGTACAAGATTGCATGCATCATGTACAAGTCCTCTCCACCTTAAAATAGTATAAAGCAAGTTTTTTTCCAGATCAGAATCTTAACACTTTCTCCTTTCTAACCAACAAGTAAGAAACCAGTTACATGCCAATGCACTAAGACACCCACCACACCTACCACTAACATCTTCAAGTGCAAAAATACAACACTTTGTTCAACAAAATCAAATACCATAACATACAATTACCATAAACAAACACTAAATTCAAACATTTTGATCATGAAATATAGTAACATAAAAACACGAAACCGACACACGATCACAACAGGCAAAATCATTTACAATTCACATCAAACAACATCTAAACAAACTAGCGAAACTTACCTATTGCTTCTCATTTGGTAACCCTTTATCATGAACCACCACAGGCTTCATCGCATATTCTTCAGGCAAAACCGGCTGCCGTTTGCTCAATATCGTCCACAAAAACATCCCGACAAAGCTTCCTAACGCCCCTAACCCGATCCCAAGTATAAGAGCAGAAAGAATCCTCATAACACAATCACTCTTCCCATCAACCTTCACCTTATCCCCCTCTTGTTTCAACAAACTCGGGTCCAACGGCTCGGAATGCATCCAATCAGGGGTGCGACGGGTCTTGAAGCTCCACGAGTACACATTACATACTTGCGAAGAGTTCCGGTTAACCGAACTTAATCCGACAAAAAAGCCCTCTTTTTGGGGCCAGATTTTGGGTAAATCAACGTGCTGGAACAGTATTGGATCGAGCGGTCGGTTTTCCCCAAATTTACTTAACCTAACCTCTAACCTTCTAGACATTGATTCATAATCAATCCACACTTGTAACCTGGTACCATTATTCAACCCTAATTTTAACAAATCAATCCCAATATGATTCCCATTAACATCATTACCATTATTATTATTATCCACCGATGTGTCAAATTCAACACTCACGAACTTCAATTTATCATCTGAAAACACAATAAAAGCTAAACCATTACCGGAATCTGACGAGATTGAAAACGAGAAGTAAGTGGAGAAGGAGACGAGTTTCCTAGGATTTCCTGAGTAAAACTTAACGGCGTTATTGTAAATGACTCGACCGGAGCTGGAAGGTAACGGCGCCGTGAGTTGTAACGAGGAGCCGCCGGTGGAAACCGTAGCATCGCCGGAGAGTGTGAGAACGGAGTCGAGTGATGGGCTGTGAGTGAAGTTTTTGAAGTAGAAGGATGAATTGGAGGCTGCGGTTAGGGTAATGAAGTGAATGGTGAAGAAGAATAAGAGGATTAAGAAGTAGTTTGAGGTGGACATTTGTTATGGTGTGATGTGAAATTGAGGAATTGAAGCTAGGGTTTGAAGATGAAGATGAAGATGAAGATGAAGATGAAGATGAACAACTTGTGGGGAGTGGTGTAAGAGTGATATATATAAATTTATATATTAAATGGTATGAGTGGGTTAGACTATAGAGCAAGTCTCTGATTCTCTTACTTTTGCTGACTTGGGGAGTAGTAGTAGAAGAATAAAAGAGTCGTGGGGTGGAATCTTTTTATTACATGCTCATTTACTTAGTTTTGTTGACATCTATTCACCCCCCAAATTATGTTTACTTTTGTTGAACACTTAAAACTTGTTACTGTGATTTTGGGAATGTTTGTGGTACGATTTGGTCGGTTTTGACGGGAAACTCTGATCTGAATCAATAAGTATCAGAATCATTGAGTTGGATGGGTAGATTAGACCGGGTTAAATGGCTTGTTGGTTTTTAGGATTTGAGAGATGATGATATGATTCGTTTTTTTACATGTAATTGTACCATAAGATCTTTGAAATGTAAGTAAAATGGTAACTTTAAGTAAGAGAATGAATGTTTTACTTTTTTAAGTGTTATGAGTTTAAAGTGGAAACAATTTTTGATAAATTTTTGGTTGAATTATTAATAATCTATATGTATTATATAATTATTAGATTCATATACATGAAAAATTATTTAGATTTTATTATTTTTACTAGATGTATATATATTTTAAAAATAGTTTTTAATATTTCTACCGGTTCCAGAAGTAAACATTAAATAAACCGTTAAACTCCTAAGGCGGCCGAAAGGGCAAATTTATCTTGGTTTTGATGGTCGGTCGGATTCAGTAATTACTTAACGCCTATCACTGCATTCAAATTGGTGTTTTATTATTATTTTCTAAAAAACATTGGGTTTATTAAGCTTTATTAGTTAATTATTATTTAGATCTATGTAAGATTGGTTGGTAATTATATATTGGCAAAGTGAAAACGGAGTTGATTGCAAGGGAAAAAGGGGTAATATTTGTGAAGATGAGTGGGCAATGTGAAAATGTACACAGCTGTTCCTAGGATACGTATCCTCCCTCCTCATGTACAATAAATTACTTCTCTTTACTTTTTCCCTTTATTTCACGTGACTTTCCCATTTTTAATTCTTTTTTATGGTTCAAAGGAACACAAAAGGATAAGCTAGTGGTCGGATACATAGAATCACTACACAACACAATGGAAGGGGGTGGACAGGCAACCAAGTTTCTATAAAACTGAATTAATTGACCTCTTTTATACCCTCCAAAAATTAAAAAAAAGTGAGCTCTTTCATTATGAGTGAAATATGAGTTCAACTTAATTAGGTTATGTATAGAGGTAAGGTACCAAAAAGACTTAAATACCTTTAAGTGACATCCGTAGGTTAACCAGAAGTCCCTCGTTAGGCACCCGCGGGGCATTCAAGTCATCCGCATAAACATGGGCGGAAGAAACATTCCCACAAAGCATGCGGAAGCATCCTGGCATCCTCAAACGTTGTCCGCGGAACAGAACATTCGTCCGCGTAAACAACTACAAGGTAATGCTCCGGGACAGCTGTTAGCGTATGATAACACTCTAGAAGATTTACCAAGATGCTCCCTTAAGTAATACGTGATGTATCAATCAATGATTAGAGGACACCTGTCCAGGTTGTTATAACCGTGCACATGGCCAAGGTTGTTCGTCGTCCTATCATAAGAGGACACGTGTCCAGGTTGTTATACATGCACATGCAACGTGTGAGTTAGACCAGTAATATGAGGACACGTGTCCAGGTGGTTAGAAGGGCATCTTCCAAAGGGACAGCTGGCCCAATCATCTTCCCATACCCTTCGGCTATAAATACCCTCTCAATCATCATAAGGTATTCATTCACAATCACTGTACTCTCTCAATTTACTTAAGTACTTTATCTTCTCATCAGAACTGTTCTTATTCTCACGCCGGAGGGTGGTTACGGGAGGACCCCACATCTCATCCTTCCCGTAACGAGCTCACGGTGTTCTGTTTTGCAGGGTTCACGTCACTGGACTTTAGGAGTTGTGTTCATATCGTATTGACAGTTAACCGTATCCTACCCTGTGGACTCATCGGATCTAGGACCCATTAGTGGGGAGTAGATCCGTGTTTCTTCATTGGCGCCATCCGTGCTTTTGTTAGAACGACAGAAATTTTTTCCCGTTCTCTTTACGATATGACTCAGTTACCTAAAGGGCCAACGGAGAATCAAACACAACCTCCACGTGATCTCAACCTGGAAACACGTGATGGAGTGACATCTGTGTTTGCTCGAACTATGCCTCCTGTCACACGAACCGATGCCATGAGCCCTGGAGGTTTTACCTTGGGCAGTTCAACGGCTCGGGGGTTGTTTGCTTAACAAGAAAGTGTCACTCCGGTGAACACTGATAATGTGGTTACTCCAATTACTGACTTAGGGCATGTCACAGCCCCGGGAGGTTCAAATCTAAGGAATTTAGAGCGTGTTCCAAGAGAAGTCCACCGAACTCAGTCGGAGTTAGGTTTGGAAGAAGATTCCAGTGACTCTAACCCAAGAAGAGCTAACCGTTATAGCCTCAGAACCGAAGAAACTCTCTCTCCGAATTACTGACTTAGGGCATGTCACAGCCCCGGGAGGTTCAAATCTAAGGAATTTAGAGCGTGTTCCAAGAGAAGTCCAATTACTGACTTAGGGCTAATGTGGTTACTCCAATTACTGACTTAGGGCATGTCACAGCCCCGGGAGGTTCAAATCTAAGGAATTTAGAGCGTGTTCCAAGAGAAGTCCACCGAACTCAGTCGGAGTTAGGTTTGGAAGAAGATTCCAGTGACTCTAACCCAAGAAGAGCTAACCGTTATAGCCTCAGAACCGAAGAAACTCTCTCTCCGAATTAGTGGCTTCGTGTTCAACAGAATAGTCTGAAAGCAGAGTATGAACGTCGGGTTCAAAATGAGTGTTTCCATGGCCGTACCCTGACGTATGATGAACCTCCCAGGAGATCTATTTCTCCTCCCATAAGGGGAAGCCACATCCAATACAGTTTGCCACCGGAGCGGAACATGAGCGAAACCCGAACATGAGCGGGTACCATCCTATGAGGACGAACTGGACGGGTACGACTCATCTTATCGACCGGATGGTAGTTTCTACAGCGGGGATAGTCGTCTTCCTTCGTACGGAGAGGCTAGCTATCCGCGCCTAGTTGTCCGCCAAGCGGAATATCATAGCAATGCTGAATACGACTTTTCCAAACCATACCATCAGGAGTCCTTCGCAGAAAAATCAAAATTCATTCCGAGCATCGCGACAGCTCCATTCTCGATTAATGAAAAAATTCCAACATCCGTTGGAACATATAATGGAATGACTGACCCTAGTGATCATCTGTTAAGGTTTGAAGCAGTAGGAGGAGTCAGCGGTTGGACTCTCCCATATTGGTGTCACATGTTCGCACTAACATTCACCGGGGCAGCGCGGGAGTGGTTTGAAAAATTGCCATGTGGAAAAATTACAAGTTGGAAAGACTTTGTAGCAAAATTCTCTCAGCATTTTAGTCAACAAAAGAAACATACTCGTGACCCTTCAGAAATACTAGATGTTACAAGGCGAAATAATGAGTCTATTGAGGACTTCATTACTCATTTTACTAACGAAAGCCTTAACATCGGAGGGGTGAGCGAAGATATGCTGTGAGGAGCATTTTGTAAGAACGTTCACAGTGATGCCTTAATCCGTACTCTAACGGGAAGAGATGGAATGCCCGAGTCATGAGATGAAATCATGAAGACATCAAAGTTGTTTGCAAGAACTGAGAAAACTCTAAGTTCCAGCAGTCAAAAACAATCACCGAAGATTGAGTTCCAAACTCCGAGGCCGAACAGGCAGGCTAAGGGACCAATATGGTCAAGACTTCAGCCAAGTGCGGAAGCACCTAAGCCGTTTGATGCACGGTCTTTGATTGGCAACAAGGGTAAACACAATTTTTCAACTCGTTCCACTAACAGTTGGACCCAACTATCAAAAACTCCCTCAGAAATTCTCACTACGGAAATTTGACTTTCCGGAAGCCTCAACCAATACCAAGGAAGTCATTCCTTGATACCAAAAAACATTGCTCATATCACAATGATGTTGAACACAGCACAAATGAGTGTGTGGCTCTCAGAAATGAAATTGAAGCAGCTGTTAAAAATGGTAAACTCGAACATTTGGTTAAGGGCATACGAGCAGGGACTGGCAAACCTCTCGCAAAGGATAGCCAGGGCCCAGCTAAAAGGCAAATCAAAGATCTGAATGTCCACATGATTCAAGGGGGGAATTCGGGTATGGGAAAGAGGAGGGATTATGAAGACGAAGAATGGAAAAACGAGCCCCCTCGAATCAAAGGGGGCCCATGTAACAAAAACCCGCTGATAATTACTGCCGAATTTGGTCATTACCGATCACAGTATGTGTTTTTTGACACAGACAGTACATCCAATATAATTACGAACAGTGTTTCGAACAACTGGATGAAGAGGACAAAGAAAGACTACAACCAATTCATGCTCCTGTTTCTGGTTTCGGGGGAGAGATAATACACCCGCGCGGTGTTATCACTTTCTCGGTCACACTAAGTGATGGAGTATGTTCAAGAACTGAAGAAGTAGAATTTTTGGTCCTACCAGCAACTTCTAAGCATGACATTATTTTGGGACGAGAGGCAATTGGAGATTTCAATGCCCACCCATCCACAGCACATGGTGCAGTAGGAGTTCCAACTCGCACTGGTGTGGCGATAATTCATGTAAACCGACATTGTTTTACAACCGAAAGTTCAAGACCAAGCAAGGTTCCAAGACAGGCTCATAGGACTGAACCTGAGAAATGGGTTTTGAATAAGAAGTTTCCAGACCAGACAATTACAATAGGACCCGCTATCTCGGAGATAGTGAGAACCTTTTTAAAGCAATTATTGACCAAGAACATTGACATTTTTGCTTGGCAACCCGCGGACATGACCGGTGTCCCGAGGAGCATTTCGGAACACAAGTTAAGGGTGAATCCGTTAATCACCCCAATTGTACAAAAGAAACGAAAGATGGGTCCAGAACAAACGAAGGCTATGAATGAGCAAGTACAAGACCTTCTTCATGCTGGGATCATAAGAGAAATCAAGTACCAAACATGGGTGGCTAACCCAGTGATTGTCCCAAAAAGCAACGGAACATGGAGGATGTGCATAGATTATAAAGACTTGAACAAGGCATGTCTAAAAGATTGTTACCCGCTTCCGGAGATCGACTTAAAAGTAGATGTTGTGGCCCCATTTAAATTCAAGTGCTTCCTCGATGCCTACAAAGGATATCACCAGATTCATATGGCAGCTGGCGACGAGGACATGACAGCGTTCCGAACTGACCAAGGAACATTCTGTTACAAAATGATGCCTTTCGGATTAAAAAACGCGGGGGCCACATATCAACGACTGATGGATCAAGCTTTCAAAAGTCAAATAAGTCGGAATCTCGAAGTCTATATGGACGATTTGGTAATCAAAAGCATTGAAGAAGATCAGATGTTAAGAGATATTGAAGAGACCTTTAAAACACTAAGAAGCATCAATATGAAGTTGAATCCGGCTAAGTGTTCATTTGGCATGGAAGAGGGTAAATTCCTCGGAGTCATAGTAACAGGCGCGGGCATTAAAGCTAACCCTGATAAGGTCCAGGCTATAGCCCGCATGCCTTCGCCCTCTTCCCTCAAAGAGGTTCAAACACTTAATGGAAGACTTGTAGCGTTAAACCGATTCTTAGCAAACCACGCAGCTAAGTCTCATCCATTTGTGTCAACACTTAGAAATTGCCTCAAAAAGGCACATTTCAAGTGGACCGCGGAGGCTGGAAAAGCATTCTTAGAAGTTAAGAAATGCTTAATGGAACTTCCTACTCTAACAGCACCATACGTGGGTGAACCTCTGACACTGTATTTATCTGCCTCAGACATTGCCATAGGGGCCGTTTTGCTGACCGATGGAAAAAATGTTCAAACTCCAATCTATTACGTCAGTAGAACGCTATCGGACCCGGAAACAAGATATTCGATGTTGGAAAAGTTGGTTTTGGCATTGGTTTATGCCGCCAGACGGCTCTACAGATATTTCCAGGGCCACCCTATCAATGTATTAACTGGATACAAACTCAAGAACGTGTTGAGTAAACCCGAGCTATCCGGATGACTGTCAAAGTGGGCTATAGAATTGGGCGAACACTCGATTGAGTATAAGCCTAGACCAGCGATCAAGGGGCAGGTACTCGCGGATTTCGTCACGGAAGTTCCGCAGTACAAAGAGCAAGAATGCCTAATTGAACAACAACCCCAAGCACCTCCGGAACAAGGGCAAGTTTGGTCATTGTTCACGGACGGAGCTTCCATCAGCGAAGGGTCAGGTGCAGGTTTAAGGCTAGTCAACCCTGAGGGGCACGAATTTACTTATGCCATCAAGTTGGACTTTAAAAGTACCAACAACGAGGCAGAGTACGAGGCCTTCCTGGAAGGATTGCGGATAGCGAGAAAGCTTGGGGTAAAACATTTAGAGGCTCGGGTGGATTCTATGCTAATTGCGGGACAAATAAACGGAACATACGAAGCCAAAAACGATGTCATGGCTTCTTATTTGTCACAAGCAAGGGTCTTGATTTGCCAATTTTCCTCCTTCAATATTGTTCACATTAAGAGGAGCGAGAACAAATCGGCAGACGCTCTTAGCAAGCTAGCTTCAACGAATTTTGAGCATTTTGCCAAAGATATACATGTAGAAGTTCTAGACCATCCATCCGTTCCACAAATTCAAGTCCTGATAATTCAAACTGGTGTTGAGTCTTGGATGTCACCCATTATAGCTTACTTATCTTCCGGAGCGCTTCCAGCAGTAAAGGCTAAGGCTCGGAAGATTAAGCACAAAGCTTTGAATTACCAGTTGACTGACGGTATCTTGTACCGAAGGTCATTTCTCGGTCCGTTATTTCGTTGTGTAGACGCAGAAGATGCAAATTACTTGATCAGAGAAATTCACGAAGGCATTTGCGGACTACACGCGGGACCAAGAATGACAGTTGCAAAGATTATTAATGCAGGGTATTATTGGCCCGGCATGCACTTAGACGCTGTGCAGGAAATCAGAAAATGTGATTCATGCCAGTGACATGCCCCCAACACCCTGCGTCCAAAAAACGAACTGATTCCGGTAACATCTGCATGGTCGTTCCATAAATGGGCTATTGATATCATGGGACCTTTGCCAGAAGCCCTGGACGAGTCAAGTTCTTGATAGTGGCCATTGATTATTTCACCAAGTGGGTGAAGGCCAAACCGGTTGCATCAATCACGGCTTCAAGCGTGAAAAAATTCCTTTGGGAATTCATCATTTGCTGGTTCGGTCTCCCACAAGAATTGGTAAGTGACAACGGGACCCAATTTGCTGACAGCGGACTACAGGAATGGTTGAAAGAAATTCAGGTAATTCAAACCTTTACATCCGTAGCTCATCCGCAGGCAAACGGTCAGGTTGAAAGGACCAACCGTACCATTAAAGAAGGGATCAAGGTAAGGCTAGGAACGAAACGAACGGGTTGGGTAGACGAATTACCCCACGTACTCTGGGCCTTCCGCACCCAAAAGAACTCCAGCAATTTGGAGACACCCTTTAGCCTAACCTATGGCACTGAAGCCATGATCCCCGTAGAAATCGGGATCCCATCCGCAAGGGTCCTATTGATTGATGATAATGATCACGAACTTAGGATGAATCTTAATTTACTGGAAGAAAGAAGAGAATTAGCATTGATCCGCGAGCACAATTACAAGCAACAGCTTCAGAAATACTATAACTCGCGGGTCCAGACATGCGAATTCGATGCGGGAGACTTTGTCTTCCGCAATAACGAGGCCTCCGGACAGGAGCCTCCGGAAAAACTAGCCCCAACTTGGGAAGGACCTTATAGAACCAAACAAGTACTATCCAAAGGTGCCTATAACTTGGAATAGTTGGATGGGGCGGAAATACCTCGAACATGGAACGCAGCACAATTAAAGAAATGCTATATGTAACAGTTTGATTTACTCTTTACTTTGGCCTGCGTGCCCACATAGACTAGCAAGTTTTTCAATTTCTTTTATTGTAAGAAGGCTTATGCCCAATGTACGAAAATGTCAAGTCAGTTCTATGTTATCTTGATGAGTTGTAATCTTTTATTGACATAAAACGAAGTTCCAGACAGACACTTATATTATAACACATAAGACAAAGTGCACCGGAAGGAAACAAGACTTCTTATTATAGATCAAAAGAGATTACAAAAATGAAGAAAAAGTTACAAATAAAAGTATATATACATCTACGGAGCAACATTTTCATTTCCCGCAGTGTTATTAGCTTCCTCTTCTTCTTCTTCACCATCAAGATCTAATATCTCTTTTAGTTGATCTATGGCGTCCTCCCTATCCGCAAGCTCGGATATGTGCTTCGTCAAAGAAAATTTCAAAGAATCAAAATCCTTTGAATTCTATTTGAGGACGACAGTAGTATCCTAACCAGCCAAAATATATTCCTCAGGGAGTTTGGAAGTTGAACCAAATTGGTAACCTTCCTCAAAACCCAGTTTGCGACCAGCTTACTTGGAAGCCTTAAAGAGAACAGCAACGCAGTTCCCAAGCTCATCGCTCGCCCGAAAATCGGCGATGACCTGTTGAACAAACATTATAAAAAATTCTGAACACTTAGATTACTTATAATAAAAACACGGCATTTACCTTGGGGGTAGCTTCCAATAATAACCATTTTTGGTCCGCCTTGGCCCGGACGAGATCCATCTTGTGCCCAGCACACTCCAAGGCCTGCTCTCGGTTTTTGGCATTAAGGTCAGCCAAACGCTTATCCTTAGCCGCCGATTCAGCTTGAAGAGCTTCCACCAATTTGGCTTGCTCCTCCATCAATTTGACTTGATCATCTAGTTGTTTTTGGAGAGCAGCCTTGGCATCTTCGGCAGCAGATCGAGCAACATGCTCCATCTCTAGAGCCTGGCGGACATCTTTGGCCTCGTTTATAGCTTTAAGGCCTTCCTCCTTGGCCGCGGTTGCGAAGGCCGCCAGCTCATCCCATTGCTCATTCATCGCCAACCAGTCCCTGGTTATTTCCTGGTTTGTGGAAATAGTATTCGCCAAGTAATAAGAATTGGAATTCAGCAACTCTTGGCGAATACTACGGCGACGTCTCTCCCTCTCACCAGGCGGAAGACTTTCCCGCAGATATTCAAAACATAGGTCCACGTCACGGAATGTCGAATCCCGACGTAAGGACCAGCACGGACGATGCGGGGTAGGATCTTCCTCCTGAGGAGCCGGAGAGGTCCGAGGAGCATGAGGGAACATACTCACGCCTCCTTGATCTCTAAAATGATGGACGTTATAAGAAGGTGACATACCGACATGATCAGTATGGTCAACCCCCTTGCCCTTCAAAGGAGAATCGTCCACCACCTCAAAGGGATCCTCAGCACTGTTAGGTGGTGGTGGCGGAAGAGAAGTTGAACCCTTCAAACCTGGCGCACCTTCAGAAAGGTTATCCAGGTTCATTGCAAACATTAACAAAGGGTTAGAAACATTCTAATTAAAAGCACGTAACAAGTACAAAGAGTCCGCTTACCTAACGAAGGATCGTTGGCGTCAAGTTCATCCAAACGAGCTTCTAAGGCAGCAGGTTTCGCCTTATTGGACTTCTTCTTAGGTGCGGCCTTGGTAGGATTAACCTTACGCTTACCAGCCACCTTCGAAACGTCCGCATCAGTAGTGGGATGTTCACCTTTAGCGGTGACATCGTCAGGCTGAGGACGGTCTTCCCCCGCAGCAGCGTCAACATTATCTTGACCCGCTGCTTGGCTAGTGGTAGCTTTCTGCCGGGTAAGACCTGCAGTTGAATCCACAGCTTTGTTAGCATTAGCCGGAAAACCTCCTTCACAGAGTGATGACTCGTCGCTGGAAGAAAAGAGTACAATCACCCCGCTGGAAGTAACAGCAGTCACAGGTCGGGGTTTTAGAATGCCCTCGCCTTTTTGGACGCAATCTTTAACGTATGCCTCACCTTTGGCATACATCGCCTCGGAAACCATGGGTTCCGGGCGGAAAGCGGTGGGAAAGACAAAATTTGGGCGGGTGCGCTCAAGAAAAGGAGCATCCCTTTCATTGATTAGGCGGCGCACCATCATCCCCCCCTCGTGATCCAACAAGGTGCTAAAGGCGGAACCCTCATCTGCACAAATAATGATAATAGTTAGATATCTGAGAAGTGTTAAAATAATAAAAGGAATATTCCCTAAACTTACTTTTATCAGTTTTCTCGTAGTAAGGTTCCAAGGTCGAAAATGGCCATAGTCGGCTCATCTTCGCACTCACCATCGCCCCCTCATGAATAGGGCGCATAGGAGTCGGTGTAGAGGTCAGCGTCTTAAACCATGCTTGATCCTCATGAGCAGCAGCTACAACCACCGGCATGGCCTCCTCCGCCTTGCGCTTGGTCATCGCGAAAGGAATAACATCCTCTCGGATCCAGAAAAATTTTGGTTTCCAACCATAGAGGCTAAGGATCCATTCCGTACCTACAACCCTCTTTTCTATGGATGCAAAACTGTACCACCCATCGTGGAAGGTCATTTTATAGAAAACGGCAAATATGCTAGTGGAGGGTTCAAGATTGCGAGTTTGGCAGCAGAATTCGAAATGTCGAATACTCAGCATCCCAAATGGATGGATCTGTGAGAGATGAACTCCATAAGTTGTCAAAATCGACTGGACGAACTTCTTTACTGGAATCCGGAAATTCCCGGTCGTAAAGTTGTCTATATATACAGCCATTTTCTTCGGAGGAGGACTAGTGGCAACGGAACCACTAGCCGGACGTTCTGGCTCCCACTCCGGTGCTAAACCATAAACGTTTACAACGTCGTCATAGTCCTTTCTTTTAAGGGCCACAACGACATCGGTAATGGTAGGAGTACCCTTTTTTATCTCCAGCCATCTAAGAAGATAAATAGAACTTGGTTAGGAAGAAGAAAGATGAAATCTCAAAATAGCTCTTATGCTTTGAAAATCTGAAAGAAGGAGAGTTAGAAAGCAATAAGAGTTGTATGAAGTCTCAGGCGGTATATTTATACCCATCGCAATTAATGCGACTGATGGTGTGCCAGAGGAGAGAGAAACCGCGGACCACCCGATGATTGACACGTCAAGCGGGAAACTCAAGAAACTGTAGACAGGCTGTCAAAGACGTCATACACGTCTTGTCAGTTAAAAATTTCTCTCCCCGCCACGTCACACAAGTTATCCGACTTTCAAAATTCAAAAATATCTCCTAAAGATATTTTCTTTAAAACAGTTGGACACTTACACAAGATGAAAAGTTCTTTCTCATTAAATATTCAAAAGGAAATATTACAAATATAGAAAGAAAAACTACAAGTTACAATATCTAGATCTATTCTAAGGATTCAAGGTACTTTTGTCTTCCGGATCTTTCAATGACGTGTCTTCCAAAGAGTCAACCTCAGACTCCTCTTCCAAGTAGATTTTTAACTGTTGTACACCGTCATTAGCAGAAGAAAAGTCTGGAAGCATGTCCTGAAGCGGGAAGCGCAAACCATCGTGCTCCTCAACCCCTATTCTCCGCTCTTGTTTGACATCAAGGCCATGAAGGGGATGATCTTTAAATGAGCGGTTACTTTGAGCATAGTTCATCCCTTCATGAAATCCTATCACACGTCTAAGGGAAGAAGAAGCAGTCATTACATTAGCAAAGCTGTCAGTAAGCTCCTTGCTTCCCTTGATATGGCGGACGACCTGTCAAGATAAAAATACAAAGTCTTCAATATCAAATATAAGAAGTAAGCAATGAACATTCAAAGAGAAAAAAACTTACGGCATCAACCCCTCGGTGAGGAACCACCGACGATCCTGTTCCACACGTTCGGCTCGCACGTGAAGCGTTCGAGATTCCGCAGTCATCCTCTCATGAGCTTGCAGGAGAGAATCATAGGCAGCCTGAACCATAAGGGCACTCTTGTCTTTAAGATCATTTTGCTCTCTCTGCAACTTCAGCTCAGCCTCAAGCTCCTGAATTCGAGCGCCTTGGAGAGACACTTGATTTTCCAGGGCTGAGTTTGCTTCTCGTGCCCGGGCCGAATCATCCCTTTCATGTTGAGCCTTGGCCCGAGCAGCCTCAAGAAGGAAATTTTGCTTCTCGCAAGCTTCCTTCCATCGGCGAACAGCTGCAGCGTTACGATCCTGCTCACTCTTGAGGGCATTTTCCGTGTCGACTTGCTTCCATTTAGCAGTATGATCCGTGACGCGGTGCTCCTCAGCTTCCTTTTTTGCAGCTTCAGCAGCTCGGCGAGCCTCCCCCACCTTCCAGCCTAAAGTACGCTATTCACATAAAACTTCTTGGCTACCAGCTAAGGCATTTGCCAAATGATAGGCTACATTTGTATGAAGGTCGTGGCGGGAAAGGTCACGCTGATATGACATTTCAGCAAGGGGCACACAATGTTTCAAGAAACTCATACAGACCCCGGGGTCAGTAAACCGGAATCCGTTGGTAATGTCCCAGGGAGGGACAAAAAAATCATGCCTGTCACCCAAGTTCGCGTCCCCATAATAGCGGGAACCTGAGGGTTCTAGGCGAACGGGGAAAGGCGATGATCGTTGAGAAGGAGGGTGAGGAGGAGTTTCATTACTCCTAAAACCTCCTGCATCCACAGGCGGGCCAGTCCCCTGTATATCTGTACCACCCCCAGCCTGAAAAGATAGTCAAAATGATTATCATTCCCAGACTGGTTGTTAGGATCTTCCGCCGAAGTGTCAACTGGAGGAGACAGCACCCTCTCTTCTGTAGTAGTACCAATTGGAGGAGAGGTCGGTTGATCTTCCATGTTAATAGTACTTGGCAGAGTAGAAGGTCGATCTTCTACCTCCTTTTCTGGAAGAGGAGAAGGTTACTTTTCCATTTGAGGAGTTGGAGTAGGCAACCTCTCGGACACATTTTCCAGTAAGATCGATGGATCTGCACAAAAGTTACGCTCTGTTAAACAGTCCAAAATGGCAAAATATTTTAAAAGCAAATACATACCTTCTACCGTGTCAATACGATCGGCAAGACTGTACTGTGGCTTCTTAGGGCGATGGGTTTTTCGTTTCTTAGAAGGACCTGCCTCAGCATCTGCAGTCTTGGTACCCGCTTGACCTGCTTGAAAAGCCTAGAAAGCCCTCTTCTTCTCTAATTTTGCCAATAAATGGGAGACAGAAGAAAATTCAGGTGTATCGTCATCGGATTCCCTCTCCTCTTGGGAGATGGAGAAATCAGAACCATCGCCGTCATCATCACTCGATAATAAAGTGGTGATCGTCCCGTCAGAAGTAATAGCAATAAGCGGATGAGGGTTTAGAACATACGCACCTGTCTCAAAGATGGCGTCCGAGACAATAGGCTCAGCCCGCACCTTCTTTGGAAAAAGGAAACGGGATTCAGTTTTCTCGAGAATAGGCATGTCCCCGGCATCTCGGATGCTGTGTCGGACACAACCTCTATCTTCAAAAAGGGCATTAAACATAGATCCTCGACTTAAAAAGGGTAAAAATTTTAATCATGAAATACTTCAAAAAAAAACAAGGGTAACTTATGTTCATACAAATCAACAAAAATGGGCTCCATAACTCGGAGGCCCATAAACGGCTCATGCCTGCCCATACCAGGGCTTCCTCAGGCAGGCCCGCATCGGAGTTGGTTCCACCGTTAGAGGGTGGAACCAATCACGGCCTTCGTGAGCAGCTGTAACAACGTCCGGGAGATGAGAATTAACCGGACGACGGACCATGGCAACGGGTACCACGTCCTCAGAGATCCAAAAGAATTTACAGCGCCAGTCGGAGGGCACCTTCTCGAACTCGTATCCAATACTTCGGTCGGAAAACCCTTGGCAGGAATACCAACCATCGCGGATGGCAAGACGGTAGAAAACCGGAAATCAATCAACATGTGGCACTAGGTCACGTGCTATACATACGAATTCATAATGTCGAATTCGCATTACAGCATGTGGATGCAGTTGAGATAAATGAATCCCGTAGGCGGTTAAATTCATAAAGAATTTCGTCAAGGGAAGACGAAAATTCCCACAGATAAAGTAGTCGGCATAAACAACCATTTTCCCAGGTGGAGACAGACTGGCTATCGAACCTGGTGAGGGAAACTCTTGTTCCCATTCCGGTGGAATACCACACGTCTCTAACAGTCGTTCGTATTCTGCATAATCCCACGAGATCTCTATCTCATCAACTTCGGTTTGAACATTCGAAATTGCAGGCAAGTTTGGTATATGTGTTATAGAGAAATTTCAAAGCTCTAAAAACAGAAGAAAAACAAAAACAAAGGCGATAAAGCTTCAGTATGAAGTTTTCTCTCCCTTTTATACCCATCGCAATTAATGCGATGGGATATGAACAGTGGAGAGAGAAATACATTACCTAATCGCAGATCGCCACGTCATGCGGGAAATTCGAAAAAGGGGAAAAGTTGTACAGTCGGGTACAGTAACAGCCGTCAAAAACGTCTTGTCACCTGCACACGCGCCTGTGAGTGATCAACTTGTCCTTTTTTCATGATTATCCATAACAACAAAAGATATTTCTCACCAACTTGCAAAGTCAAAAATCCCCAAATCCACGATTAAGTCCAGAATTTCACCCGCATAAAATACTTCACACGGAAGAAACACTGGATTGGGGGGACTTATAGAGGTAGGGTACCAAAAAGACCCAAATACCCTTAATTGACACCCGCGGGTTAACCAGAAGTCCCTCATTAGGCACCCGCGGGGCATTCAAGTCATCCGCATAATCATGGGCGGAAGAAACATTCCCACAAAGCATGCGGAAGCATCCTGGCATCCTCAAACGTTGTCCGCAGAACAGAACATTCGTCCGCGTAAACAACTACAAGGTAATGCTCTGGGACAGCTGTTATCGTATGATAACACTCTAGAAGATTTACCAAGATGCTCCCTTAAGTAATACGTGATGTATCAACCAATGATTAGAGGACACCTGTCCAGGTTGTTATAACCGTGCACATGGCCAAGGTTGTTCGTCGTCCTATCATAAGAGGACACGTGTCCAGGTTATACATGCACATGCAACGTGTGAGTTAGACCAGTAATATGAGGACACGTGTCCAGGTGGTTAGAAGGGCATCTTCTAAAGGAACAGCTGGCCCAATCATCTTCCCATACCCTTCGGCTATAAATACCCTCTCAATCATCATGAGACATTCATTCACAATCACTGTACTCTCTCAATTTACTTAAGTACTTTATCTTCTCATCAGAACTGTACTTATTCTCACGCTGGAGGGTGGTTACGAGAAGACCCCACATCTCATCCTTCCCGTAACGAGCTCACGGTGTTCTGTTTTGCAGGGTTCACGTCACTGGACTTTAGGAGTTGTGTTCATACGATATGGACAGTTAACCGTATCCTACCCTGTGGACTCATCGGATCTAGGACCCATTAGTGGGGAGTAGATCCGTGTTTCTTCATTATGTTTCATTGATTTTTTTTAAACGAGGTTATGTATCATTGATAGTTCTTTTCCCCATCAGGAAAGTTAGTTTCTATTATAAAAATAAATAAGTAAAAAATATAAAATAAAATCCCGTAAGGCTATGTGTTGTGAAGAACATTAAAACCTATGTTAAAATGTCATGTCAATTTCACTTAAGTAGTGTGGGCTTTAACCTTAAAGCCCCGTTGTTTAAAGCCCCTTATACCGCACCCCTTTAGATTTGGGCCCCATCATAAGTCAAAGCCCTTTCTTTGTTGTGCGTTAAAATCTTGAAGCCCCTCCGTTACTAGCATGGCATGGTGTTGTGGGCTTTAAAGCCCCGCCATGTCATTTTCTAAAGCCCTACAACATATCGCCGGGAGCGGGATTCGGAATTTAAATGTACACACTGTGGTATCGACGAGAACACTGTCTCGTCAATGAGTGTGTTATCTAATCAATTTCACACATAAAACATTTCCAACTCTTTTCATCATGAACATTATAAATTACTGGTCTTGAGATCTTTTTTTTTTGGGGGGGGGGGGGAGGGGGTGTTCTTGATCCCCTTTATCTTTAGGCTAAGGGTAGTGGGCTTGATCTAAGTCCAAATGATCCAATATATTTGCGCCACGTAAGCGCTTACGTGACACATGATCAAGCCCCAGAGGGTATAGTGGTCCAGGTGATCCGGGGTTTGATTGAATTATTTTTTGTTATACACACAAATATAAATTAAAATATTTCATTAAAACATAAATAAAAAGGCAAATAAAAAATACATAAAAATAACGTTTTTATTTTTTTGTCGTCAATTCCTTCCGAATACGATCTTTTTCTTCCTCAATTATCGCTTGGTCGGATGGTGGTAGATGGCTAAAGTTTTTGGCTAGAAAAGCAAAACTCTTGAAACGATTTTTTTTATGTCGAGCTTAGAGAGGTTTTAAAATTATTAGAGAGAAAGAGAATGAGAATGGTATGTTGTTTGTATAAAATGGGGTTGTTATTTATAGTGAGAATGGTAGGGTTTATAATTAAAAATAAATAAATATATACCCAACGGCTATTTTTTTTATTATCCCCACTAGCCAACGGCTAGTTTGCCCCGCGGTCTCGTCCACGTCCACCGTCCGCCCCCATCCACGGCAATGGTATAATAGCGTGCGTGTCGGCCACGCCGTCTACGTCGGGCTAGCCGGGGCCCACTACCCTCGGCCTTAGGGGTTTGTATGAACATAAAAGTGCACTAGAAAAATGTCATTCTTCTTCTATAGATATATGTGAAATATTTTTGTTTTTAATAGAATATTCCTTTTCTTCTATAGTAAGGTTTATCAACGAACACAATTTTTTAATCCAAGATCTAACAAGTATTTTCTTTTTTTTTTTAAGTTATTCACTGGTATCAAGAACATATAAACATTACCCTCTCATATTATTAATATTGTTTGTTTTGTTCCCACTAGATTGCTCATCCAGAAATTAACTAATTTGTTTTTGGTTGTTTTAAATTTTAGAGACTTCCTAAAAGCTCACAAATTCAGGTACTCCTATTTGAGTATACTTAATTATGAAGTTTTCAACTACTTGGCACACTTAATTATGAAGTTTTTCATCTACTTCATAACCAACCAAGGCCAAAATATGTTGAAATTATAAGAGACGGGGCATTCCTTATGAAATCATGAACCTCTCCTAGCCATGCCCAATTTGAAATTTGCCTAACACATGCCCAATTTGGAATTTGCCTAAAGTGTTGCCTTTTTTTCTTTACCAATTAAGAATCTTGATGGTAGATGTAGAAGGCAAAATAAGCGTGATGTCGGCACTTGATCTTGTTCTTCTCCGGTTATCAAATCTTTGGTGAAATTCTTACAAAATCAATATCATTAGTCTCATCACGAGGAACCCGAGAGTTTTGTTGTGACCAACCTCCGCCGTGAGAATCACTATTTTGGTGTAATGGTCTTAGGGGGTGTTTGGGATTCCTTATTTTACCTCCTTATAACTTTTCATTAAGTTAATAAGTTACAAAAGTATAACTTATGGAACTTCCTCTCACAATATAAGCAATCCCAAACACCTTATAACTTCTCAAAAAGTTTATAAGCTATAAGTTAGTGAAAATAAGCAATCCCAAACATCCCGTCAGTAAATGAAGGAGTTAATGAAGCGAAATTAGAAAATGGTTTCGAATTGAATGTGAAGTTAAGCCCATGAAGTTTTGGACTCTTATTACTAGTGAAGTTAAATATGTTAATTTTGCATATTATATGGTAAGAAAACACAATTGATTTATAACTTTCAGAAGTTTATATTTGTTCATTTACATTACAGTTGCATGGTTTATGCATCTGGACGAAGACTTTATTTAACGTATTAGATCATTAGTTATTCTTAAAAAATTACAGTTTATTGTCTGGTAGTTGTGTTTGACTAATTATACTTACATTTTCATAACCATGAACATGACAAAGATCCCCATGACCATGAACACCACCTCTTTAATTTCATATATTACATTTAAGCTTAAGCCAAATACTTTTCCAATTTTTCCACTTCCTCTACGCTTCCAATGTATAGAGGAACTCGCTGATGAATCTGAAAAACAAAAACCAACATTCCAAATCAGTTTCATTTCTACAAGATTGCTTGCTCCGATCTGTAAATAGAGTCGGCTCAATCTTTTCTACCTTAAGCAATTTATAAAATCGGGGTTCTTTTCGTAAAAAAAATATTTTTTTCACTTATTATTCTAACACATGAAAATATGAAGACACCCATATTTTGTATAGTTTTATAAAACAAGTAGTTACACGTATTAAATTTAAATTAAGTTTTAAAGAATAGAATTTTTTTATATTAATTTTTTGATATTTGATATCAAAACTTGAAATTGGGGCCACTTAAACATGTGGCCCCAGGTTTCAGCCTTTCTTTTAACAGTTGAGCCGCCACTAGTTGGTAATTTTTACGAACCTCGGTTGGCTGGATGTCAAGTACTCGTTGATGCCCATCGGACCCCTTACCACCGGCTTGTTCAACCAAGTAACTCATCGGGGCGCACTCATACAAGAGTCGAAGCTTTCCATTCTTACTCTTTTTATCACGCGGGTATCCATAAATCCCTCCATACAAAAGCGTCCTATGAAAATCACCAACCAAACTTCCAATGTATCTAGCTGAATATGGCTTGCCCGAAGGACCTGGGTCCTTTAAGTCATCCATGTACTTCTTGAGCTTATCGTCCCATAGTTGATAGTTTCCTTCATTAAACGAGTAAATCTTTCCAGATCTTGGAATCTGAATCTTTTCTTGAGTGAGTACAAACTCGCCGTACATTGGATCTAAAGTGAATGCATAAACACCGGTTCCTATCGAGAGCACGAAGATTACGGAGCTTGAGTACATACAGTAACCGGCTGCTAGGAGATTGTTTCCGGGCTGGCATACATTGACAATGCACTTTTGTTCCACACTGTCAAGCTGCAGTTTGACTTTATGGTCAGACAATTTAAATACAGTTTGACTTTTGTTTATATGACCCAACCATACAAAACCAAAAATTTGGATATTGAGTTAAAAGACCTTCGAACATCGAAAAAAACAAAACCAATAAAAAAAAATCTTGAATCCGCCACTGCCCCACCCTAAATTTTCATCGTATACCCTTTTTATGAAAAATATAAAATCAATTAGAATTTTTTGTATTTGTGTGGAAAGAGGTAAATATTACTAAGATGAAAAGTAAAATAGAGATTGAAGGCTAATTAATCAATTAATTACCGTAGAGTCATCGCCAATATCAGCCATACACTCATCATTGGGACTGTATATTCCGAAAATAGAACCAGTTGAAACAGCAGCATCAATGTTGGATGATCCATCAAGAGGATCAAACACCACAATGTAGTTGCCTGAGTAACTCTCTTCCACCGCCACAGGCACGTCTTCCTCCTCGGACGCAATGATTCCGGTCCTTCCACTTGATCTCAAACAATTCGAAAACACCTAATCAATTCACACATGCTCAACTAGTTAAACTCCCCATAGTCATAAATCCTGTTTTACATCGATATAGAAGGCAAGCGGGCAACAAACTGTGCCGCTGATACTTTTTAAAAATAATATTCATATATCTTGGGCTCATAATATTATTATACATTTCATGACACTTAATAGTTTATATATATTCTTAACATAACAAACCTCATTGGATACAACATCAAGCTTCTTCTGATCCTCACCCTGAACATTAACCGCTCCCTGGACTCCGGTAAGGTTCGATATGCTAGCTCGTTGGACCAACGACGCAATCTGCTTACACGCCATCGAAATGCTGGACAACACGATCGTAAGCTCAGCATCAATGACACCAGATTGCTCTTGCTTCAACAACCAGTTTGTTAATGTCACTATTTGATAAGAACTTGTTTTTTTTACGGATTCCGCCTCTGATGCCACCGCCATGCACCGGATTCCTCCGGTGCTGCTAGTGGTGGCAGCGGAGGCGGACCCCACGGGCCGTCGCTTGGAGCATGAAAAGAGGGTGGTTTTGAGAGGTGTGAGACGTGAAATAGAGTGGGAACTTGAGAAGTGAAGGAGGTTTGATGATGTAGTGGCTGCCATGGGTTTGAAGATGGTTGAAATGAGAATATTTGTGTTAGTGTTTTGATCATGTATGTTTATGTTTATTGAAAGATGAGATTGGGTTATGGAAAATGTAAGGCTGATAAGAGGGTGTATTCTCATGGGTCCCATGCATTCACCACTCATTTGTGATCCTTGAAGGAGTTAATACAAGAGATATTCTTTGGAATCAACAATTTGGTTTTCAAATAATAAGATCTTGATGTTTTAAACTATATATTAGTGCAGTGGGCGTCATGGAGGGTGCAAAATGCCCCCAAAGTGTCGGGAACACCGCCCCCAGGGTGCTATGAGCGCTTTGGGCTTCAAATCATCTCCCAACGCTTTGTACGAAACGCCCCAAACTTTTGATGGTGGGGTCAGTTGCAGGTGGACCAATTTCCTCCCTCCACCACGCACGGTCTTATATGGACAATAATCCATGTAACGTAACTAGTGATATAAGTAACTTCGTTTATCGCTAATGAGCAACTTAACGACTTTTATCACAATCAAAATGTTGCAAGTTGTTTTACAATGACAAAAGGAAAGATTGGGGTGATAATTGTTAAAAACAATGAGTAAAAGTGGTAAAGATGGTAACTTGTTAGACACATCAATAGGAAAGGGTAACTATTTAGAATAAATGACATTTTTGTTAACATTATAAGCCAATCACGAACAGTTGGTCTCGGTTCCGCCATTTAGTACTAAGCCAACCCCAAATCGCTGGCACCGTCGGTGCCGCCACTTAGTACATTAGAAATATTAGTGTACGAAACAAGTTTGTTTTAGACATGTTTAGGCGCTTCGACAAGAGTGAGAACCATATACACTTTAAAATCCATTAAATAAGCAATATTATAATAACTTAAAAGTTTGGAAAATAAGAAAAACTAATAACAAAAACAACCAAGTTCATAATACAACTAGGTGGAAGCTAAAATCAAAATCAAATTGAATACAGCAACAAAACCTTCTTTCTTACTTAAGAGATACAAATCAGGGTTCAGCAGTCTTTGTATTTGAATCAACCTAACACGTCATAACCATTACTCGGTTGATCAAAAACATTATCTACGAACCATCCGCCACTTCAATGTGTACATTGTCATCTTCATTCACCTTCCCATTCGCTTGACTTCTCAACCTCTGTAATTACATCACCAACATTAAGATAAATTATTCCTGCAACTTTATTTATAAAATGTAAAGCAAAAAAAGGTTGCTAATAAGTAAAAACAAACTATACCCGATCTACAGGATCTCCGCCAGAGTTCCCGTTCACAAGTTTAGTGTTTTCTTCTTTCATTCGACCATCCTTGCTCACAGGTAACAGAACTGTACCTGGACTACGATCAGGCATCTCTGCAATGTACCGATTATATGTTTAGCGCGTCATGTTTATGAGACAAAAGTAGTAGATTTAATATATTTTTATGATTATGTATGATATTAACCTGGCAACTTGTGGTCGACAAAGAACACAACCAAATTAACAGTGTACCTGCAATAAAAATAACTTTGTTAAACTTACATGACAGGCATTGCATTTGTGTAAAAAATATATGGAAAACGTCAGCTTACCAGGCCACAACAACATCGACTGTGTAATGCTTACGAGATGCAATAATTAATAAACTCTGAACCACAACAACTAACCAAGCACACTGTTTTATAAATCTGCAACAAGGAATCAAAAGCTGTTTAGAAACTCCGAACAATATGTCACTAAATATAGTTAAGTTTGCAACATTACCTCCGAGTACCGTATTTTTGATACGTCCGAACAAATACAAGAGAAAAGATCATGTGAGATGAGAATATTAAATCCCCACAACCAAAAAGAACGCCCCGAGGAACTGCAATTTCACATAAAACCATATTACAAAACCAACCGAAAGAAATTATGTTTCAAAAAGAAAATAAAACTTACTGATTAATAGAACTTCAAAAAGATTATCTGGACGAGGAAGTGTTGCACGACGCGAACCCTGCAAAACATGAAAAAAGGTTTCAAACAATGAGGCTTCACTCGAATGTATTAACATTTTGATGTTTACAGATCAAACAAACAAATAATAACTTAACAGAAAACGATTAAGATACCTCGCGACAATGGTAGTTTGGACCAGGCAGTATAGTTGAATAAAATGTTATGATACGAAGAATTTGACAAGCCTGCATAACAAAGAAAAAAGTTACAATTTTCAAGGATTCTCTATAAAAAAAATAAAATTTGTTGTACTTCTGACGAAACAGAGTATTGGTTCATATTGAAAAAGAACATCCAAAATGCGTGCTTACAAATTGCATTTACATATACGTATACAAGATACATGCATATAAAATATGTGCGATTGTGTGCCAAAATAAATACCAGTAATAAGAGTGTGACAGGAGCTATACTCTCGACAAAACGGTCCTTGAACTAGTACGCTTAAACTTACTTTACCCGAAAGCACATAAACATAATCATTTATGTCAGTACAAATTGCCACTTACAACTAAAAACGCAAGAACCCTGCACCATATTAAAACCGTGTAGATCTTTTTGCTCTTGAATATGAAAGGATGGAAGGTCCACTGTACCATAAGAAAAGTCAAAACAGTACAATATTTAGCTAATTTACATAACAATCATAACTAATAAAAAAAATTGCAGCACATTAAATATAATAAATCACAATTACCAGGAAGAAGGATAGAAAGACAAACGTGAATACGGTCTCACTGACATACGCTCTTTCCTGCCCGAGCTCCTACAAAACCACAGAATTATTACATATATAATCAACAAACAACCTTTTTTCATACACACAACCAAAAGACTAAGCCTTAAGCTATACATACAGGAAGCAGAAGGAACCCGGTATCCCGAAGAATCGGTCCTGGGTGATGAACATAATGAACTCCTCTAGCTGCCAGACCATGAATATACTGGAAAAAAAATACAGCAAAAGCTAAAGTTAACATAAAGAACATCACAGATCAACTTTTGAAATCGAATTGACTGGAAAGATTGAAACTTTTTGAAATGAAACAACTTTTAAAAGTTGGGTCAAAGGATCTGGTTTATAATAAATAACTGTTGATCACTATCAACTTCATTTATAAATAAATAAACCTGGCATATTAATCCGCCTAATATATACTTCCAATTCTCCAAAAGCAGGTTGATTTCTGTTGTGGTTTCCGCACAAATTCTTTTCCAAATCTATTCAAATTCAAAGCACCATTAATTAATTAATAAATCAATTCAAATTGAATCTGAGAAATTAATAATAAAGGTTACCTTGGAAGCCTCACGACCAATGTAAAACGACATCGTTTGATGGTATAAACAAACGGCAATGCCATATCACATCATAAACCTAGTAGTCAACGTCCACATCGCTCTTATTGAAATGAATGTATTGGATCGTGTGACAGCGGTTTTAATTATTATGGAATCGTGCGATTTGGGAATTGATTTGCCAATCGATGTGATTTGGATGGATTTGAAGGTGAAATATTGATGAACAAGAGAGATTGAAGATTAATAATAATAATAATAATAATAATAATAATAATAATAATGATTTGGAAGAAACGCAAGTTGAAGACGTGGAGATAGAGATTACAAAGGGGGCTTTTTAGTACTCGAATCAGCCGCCCCTGCTTTACCATTGTTCCGATTATGTCCCTCTATACTTTATACGTAACAAAGGTAACCCTTTTAGAATGTAGTTGTCATAAATATTAACCTTTAAAACATGGTATAATAATCGTCTTTTGGTTTCTCATTTCTTTTGGGTTATAGACTTTAAAAACTTTAAAATTATTTATTTTTAATTTCTTAGTTTTATCACGAAGCTAATTTTCAGCCGTTGAGCTTTGTGCCGCTTTCTTCTTTCTTTTTCTCTGTTTCCTTTTTATTACTTTCTTTCTTCTCTGTTTCTTTCTTAGTTTCTTTCCGTGAGTTTACGGTTTCACTTCTTCTACGACTATTTCTCTTGTTTGAATGAGAAGCAGTTCGACTAGGATCGTTTTTCATGAGTTCATACAATGGGTATACAGCCTCTTTTATTAGGTTAGAATACCGAGCACATAATCTTTTGGTATTGCTTGAATATTCTCTTCTTTAGTCTTTCCTTTGTTATTTACTTGAACTTCAGGATTAGTGTTAGTTTTTTCTTGTCCAGACATGCTGTTACATGAATAAGACAAGATTTAAGAAAAGACACACCTTCTTATATTACATTATTTTGTTACAGGAAAGAAAACATTTAACAACAATTCATAAAAACTATATTATCCTTAATCTCTAAACCACTTTTTAACAAGGTTTTTCATTTTATCACATTTCTTGACGATTTTCTTTCCTACTTTCTTTTTATCCATTTTCTAATTCCGCAGCTTGTCCATCACCGCATTAGGTGGGTTAGGATATCTCGTTGGTGCAGATACAGCTGGGAAGAGATATGTCACACCCCAACCAAAGGCGGTAGAACATGCCGGGGTGCAACCGATTGCCCAAAAACACAAGACACTATTTAAAGTGACAATATTTAATCAACTCATTTTAATTCAATAAAATCATAAAGAGTCACATAACTTGTTCATACAATAAATCGAATTCAAAAATAGCAAATAATATATTGTTCGTTTTACTAATATCCTAATAGTCTTGATAACGTTTTCTCCAAGTCCTCGAGTCAACTATAGTCAAACCTGTAACAGTAAAATAAAGTTTATCAACACAAAGGTTGGTGAGCAATTTCATAGTTTTTGTACAAACTTGTAAATAATAAGAAATGCCACAATCTTGTATACAAAACAATAAATAAAAGCAACAATATGGATAATATGAGATCACTAACACATTAGCGACACCTGCCATAAGAGAATACAAGACGGTTCAGGATTTTTATATGAGGTCATTAATAAGAATACATTAACGGCACTGTCTATAAGGGAATACCAGATAGATACGGATTTCATGAGGTCGTTAATAAGAATATATTAACGGCACCGTGCTATAAGAGAATACCAGATAGATCACGGATTTATGAATCAACCTTCCAAAAGCGGTAAACACATAAGCATATAAGCATGTAAGCATAGAACACAAAATTGAGCATTTATTTAAGTAAAGTATACAACAAAGTTGGTGGTTTAAGACTCAAGTATAAATCGTTTAGTTTGAATAAGTATGCAATATCACCCACAAAACGAAATATGGAAAACGGGGTATGAAAAGTACTCACGTTCAAGTAATAAACTTGATCGGTAAATGATGAGTAACCGGAAGGATGAGGTTGAACAAGCAAGGTCTAGGTGAAAGGAAATCTTGTATATGAAAGGTTGTCTAAGAAATCTTTATATAAAATAAATTAAAAATAAATGCAAACAATTTAAAGTTTAAGGTTTAAAAATGTAAATATTAATAAATTGTAATACTAGTCTTTAAAAATATAAGTTTGCTCGAAACCGGGTTAAAGTATCTAGCCTTAATATTTACTCAACCTATGTTAAGTAATAAGGTGGGTAAAAATGCTAGAATGCAAGTCCCTTTATAATGTAGATACTAAAACGGGTTTTAACGAGTGTTTCGGGTTGTTGATTCGGGTCTTGATAATTGGTCAAACCCAAAGTCAACTTTCTAAAATAATGAATGTTATGAGATAACTCAATAAAAGTTATAGGTTGTCTAGTATGTGTATTTAATGTATATTGTAAAATAGCCTATAAATAGGGAGCTCATGCTCATAATTTAGTAGAGAACTTGTACATAGATCTAAATTATCCTCTCCATAAGTTATTAATCTCTCTAATGTATTCACACTAAATTATCAATAAAGTATATATTTAAAGTATCGATTTCGTATTGATGTATCGTATTAGCGGCTAGATCTTGGTCTCTATGACGTTCTCTCAATTGCTATCAGAGTAGGAGCTGCTCTCGATGCATCAATAATAAGGTATGAATATAATTTTTTCGTGTTCTTCGTGTTCTTCGGGTTTTGATCAGATCTGGAGTAATTTAGTGTGTTATTGGTGGATTTGTTGGTGAATTCGTGTTTATTGATGGAAGAGGGAATTCCTGTGTAATTTGGTGTTGAGTTATGGTGTATTGAGTGATTCACCATGGAAGAGTATGTTACCTTTTGATTCGGGTTACGATGATTTAGTGAGTGTTAAGTTAATTGGATGATGGATTTATGTTTATTATTGAAATCCGCATGTTTCTGTGGATTTTGGTGGTAAATTATGGTGTATTGAAGGCTTTGCCATGAAAGAGCATGGTTTCGGGTTGATTTATTTGGTGATGAATAAGTGATTGTTAAGTTAAACTGATTATGGATTCGGAATCGTGATGAAAATCCGGTTGTTCGAGTAGAATTTCATGATTTATGATGGTGTTTTGATGATTTCACCATGGATGCATCTTGAAAATGCAGATTCCGGCCAGATCTACTTTTTCCGGCCACTGTAACTCATTTTTCCGGCGAAATTCGTTTTTCCGGCGAGCAGTTCAGATCCAACCTGATTCGTTAGTTACTATAGCTACTTCGTTAAGGATGTTTAACGAATCTACTGTAGCAATTCGTTATGGAAAATTTAACGATTTAAGTTAATTCGTTAAGGTAATTCTTTAAGGTTATGATAACGAATTAAGGTAATTCGTTAAGGAGATTCGTTAAGTTAAAGTTGACGAATTAAAGTATTTCGTTAAATTAATTCATTAAGGTATTGGTAACGAATTAAGGTAATTCGTTATGGGTATGACGAAGTGGAAATCATAACGAATGGGAGGCCATTCGTGTAAATGTTATAACGAATTAGAATGGTAACGAATTGAGAAGATTCGTTAAGTATGTAACGAATCAGTGAATGGTTGACGAATGGTGGATATCTATAACGAATTGGAGTTTAACTTATAACAAATTGGAGAGCACGAACTAAGTTAACGAATGAGGTGGATATTTATAACGAATTAGAGAGGTGATTCGTTAAAAAAAGAGTAAAATGGCGGGAAAACTTTTCTTGCGCGAAATTTTTCCTGGATACTTCTCGTGATTGAGATTTCATTCTCGAAAATTTTGGCGACAATATTTTTTTTCGAAAATTTTCGGTGAATTTTTGGCGGGAAAATCGAGAAAAATTTTCTTCATTGAAATTTTTCTGGGATGTTCCTAAAGTATTGGGGCTCTTCGTGTAAACTTTGGTAATATATTTTTCGGCCGGCTTTTACGCATTTCAATTGGCCGAGGGGGAGCCCGCGAGTAATTTAAGGAGGAGTTTGTTTTGTGAACTTTGGAGATTGTTCAAGACCTTGCTGAATTTATCAAGAAAAGGGGGAGATAAAACTTTTAATTGAGTTTATTAAGCATGTATCTTCCTACGTGTGCAAGGTTTCTCGAAAAATTACTGCATTTCGGGTGGTAATTCATGCTTGTAAAGCTACGTTTGACTGAGTTCAAGACTGCAATTGTTCTTCGATTGGTGATTGATTTGTTCAAAGATTGAATCCTGACTATGTGGGATACGAGTGTCTGTTCATTTACTTCTTTCTGAGGGACTTGATCCTGACTATGTTGGCTACGAGTATACGGCGGATTACTTCTGTTGAGGGGGACAATTCTCGAATAGGTTGATCTTATTGAAGAATATACGAGTCTTGTCATTGGATTGAAGAATTTGATCATTTGGTGTGTAGTAATGGAGGTTGGAACTCTGAATCTTATGCCCAAACATTAGTGCATCTTTGCGAATGGGATATGGAAGAGCTTCAAACGGTATATTTGGGATACATGTTATCAAGAGAGGGAAAATCGAAGTGAAAGATGTTGAATGATCGAGTTGTTCACGAAGATGTGTGACGAGGTTAAACGTAATGATATGTTTTCTTTACCGGTGCTGACAGATAGCTGATGACTTGCTTATCATACGCCAGTGGATGATCGGGATGATCTCCAAGAGTTGCTCACTTTGAGGGGGAGATCTAATATGAGAAGCTACAAGTTATTGGTTTGCTGAAAAAGATTTAAAGATTGTTTGTCTGCACAAGCCCGAAAATCATTAGTCAAGGGGGAGTCTGTTAGTGCACAGTTTGTGACTGGTGATTTGCAGTTAAAGTATTCAAGGATAAAGTATTCGATAGCTACGGAAAATGGGGAGTCTGTTAGTGCACGGTTTAGGTGTCCGTAGCGATCGAATAAGTTATAGGTTGTTTAGTATGTGTATTTAATGTATATTGTAAAATAGCCTCTAAATAGGGAGCTCATGCTCATAATTTAGTAGAGAACTTGTAGATAGATCTAAATTATCCTCTCCATAAGTTATTATTCTCTCTAATGTATTCACACTAAATTATCATATAGTATATATTTAAAGTATCGATTTCGTATTGATGTATCGTATTAGCGGCTAGATCTTTGTCTCTATGACGTTCTTTCAAAAGTTAATAAGACTTAACCAAGTATGTAGTTCTATTGTTTTAGAACTAATAACGTCCGTTAAGCGAGTGCTCGGTTTTGTCAGTCCAGACTTTGTTATAAGATCAAGTTGGATGCAACATTTCCAAGTACTTAGAAAATAATTAAAATCAGTTTATAAAGTATTTTTGAAGATTTATACAAGTCTTGATAGCTAAAAACACACTTGTGTGTCTTAAGCGGGTGAATATCGGTTTAGTTCGGTTTCCATCTCACAATAAGTTCCTATATGGTTTCTGCATACCCAAATATCAAAGAGCTTGTATAATAATTTATAAATGATGAAACTTAAGTTCTTACAACCCAAAACTTAACAATAAAGTCTTTAAACGAAAGTTCGGTTTGGTTCGGTTTCCATCTCACAATAAGTTCATAGATGGTTTCCACATACCCAAATATCCAAGAACTTTAAAAAAAATGATTTTATAAAATGAGATCTAACATGTTTAAACAAGTATTTAACAAAAACTAGTAAGAAAAGTTCGGTTTACTGTTTAGAGCTATTTACGATTAAACCAAAGCATAGACTCTCAAACCCATAACCATTGAACTTCATAAATATGATAAACAAACAAAAATGAGCAGAAGTTAAGTACGGTTAGTATGTAAGGCATTTACATATATACCCTTCTTAAACTCGTTAATTACATATTTTCCCAACATTAAAAAGTCAATTACATATTTCCCCTTCTTAAAGCATATATATTACATATTTCCACATTTCATTAAAATTAACTTAATAAATGACTATTTTACCCTTATTTATCAATTTACATATTTCCTCCCCAAATCATATATTAAAATTATTAACTTATTAAGCCACTTAGGCATAACATTACCAGCAACACAAACTAAATAAAAAGATTAGTAAGGTCTAGTGGTCAAACATTAAGATAAAAGGTCTAAGCCAAATTAAGAACTTTCACTACGTGAATATCGACCTTCGGCCACACATGTGTTCTGGGCGATTTGCCACACTTCGGCTTAAATGTGTGGCTAAAAGGTCTTTGACCATGTTTGAAAACCTTCCAGAATGTTTTGGCCACACTTATTATTCTTCACGTGACCATTTTATACCTACTCAGGTACTTTTCGCCACACTTTTAAAAAAACTATGACAAAAACTAGCCACAGTATAAAAACGAGTGGCGAAATGTAACCTACAGTCATAGTTTGTTTCATCTTTGATACATGTGACCAAAAAGACATGCATTAGCCACAAACCGTGACATTTAACTAGCCACATGTTTAAATTGTGTGGCCAAATTTGACAAACGGCTACTGTATTGATAAAAGATGTGTCTAAAAGGTAAAAGATATAGCCACTTATATTACGTTGTGTGACCTAATGTCACATTTTCTAGCCACATTTTAAATAAAGTGGCGAAATATGACGAACAACCATTGTATTTATTAGTTATGTTGGCTAAAACGCTTAAAATATATGGCCACTTACACGAGGTTGTGTGACCAAAGAGTAGTTTACTTTTATTTTTCATAAGTTTTTTATTGTCACGGAAACACATATTATGTGTGGCTATAAGTAATAAATGGTCACACTAAAATATAATTAAGTGTGTCCAAATATAATTCATGGCCACTTATACGAGGTTGTGTGACCAAAGAGTATCTTAGTTTTGCTTTTTATAAGTTTTTTATTGTCACGGATACACTTATTATGTGTGGCTATAAGTTATAAATTGTCACACTTAAAGGATGTTTTAGTGTGTCCAAATGTAATTCATGGCCACTTATACGAGGTTGTGTGACCAAAGAGTATCTTAGTTTTGCTTTTTATAAGTTTTTTATTGTCACAGATACACTTATTATGTGTGGCTATAAATTATAAATTGTCACACTTAAATATTTTTTAGTGTGTCCAAATGTAATTAATGGCCATTTATATGAGGTTGTGTGACCAAAGAATATCTTAGTTTTATTTTTTTTAAGTATTTTATTGTCACGGATACACTTACTATGTGTGGCTATAAGTTATAAATGGTCACAGTATAATATTTTTAAGCGTGTCCAATCGTCATAAATGGCCACACGTTGATTTGACGAGTGGCGACGTCATCATTGCCTTTACAGTTTCTTGTGCCGCCAAATTCAAATTGTCAAGGAGATGTACCGGCGGTTTCCGATGGTGTTTAAATACCAGTCACAATCACAATCACAATCCATAATCAGAATCCACTATCACAATCACAATCCACCTTTCTTCCGATTATAATTTCCGATAATGGCTGCAGCTAATTGGCTCGAACGTGCACCGGGTGCTCAAGCCCCCATCTACGATGACCCCACTTTCTTCACGATACGATTCCACTTTTTTTTCGGCGCCTTCCGGAGAAATCAAAGGGTGAGGTATATTGACTATGTCAACCCTCAAACCTTCTCGTACCAACAACTTAACCGAATGGTTAGATGGCTTGGGTACACGACTGTTGATTATTTCAGCACTGAAATGGTAGTGCCGGGGATCGAGGTGGCGTACATCGAGTTGGAAGACTTGGAGCACTTCAGGGCAGTATCCGTTTATGGGGCGTTCCATTCTCAGGTGAACCTTCGCCTCCGTAGGCTTAGGGACTCCACCTACACCTCCGATGGCATGTACGAGAGGATCATGCCCTCTCATAATCCAGAGGATTCGGATTCGGATTCAGATACGAAATCTACTGGGAGGTCTACGATAGATGTCGATTCTGAGACGGAGTCGGATGCTTGGAGCTAGTTATAGTTTTATGTAATTTTTGGTTTTCTATATTAATGTAATTAAATGTTATTATTGTAATTTTTATATTTTGGTATTAATATGTTTATGTTATGTGAATTGATTAATCATATTAATTTTTTTTAGTATGTACATTTTAATTTTAGCATGAGAACATAGGAAATAATACTAATTTATAAAAAACCTAGAACGTAAGAAACAATACCAGCAAATACCGACAATACTTATAACAGCAAAAGAAAAAAATCAAATAATAACAACAAAATATAAATCAACAAATATTTATAGCGTCTCATAATTGAAAATTAGCAAATACAAACAAAGAATAACAGTAAACAACTATAAAACTAAACCTAATGATAACAGCAAGTTGGTTCTCACTGTTTTCATGTTAACAAAAAAATGTATTTGATCTTGTTTTCTTAATACATAATCACTTATATTATGTGAATGTTATTATTGTTAATGTTATTATTAACTGTAAAGTATGGAGTGTTTCCAATGCGTGATATATATAACTGGTGGCTGAAATTTAATGACTGTTTTTTTAATACCTAATCACTTATATTATGTGAATGTTATTATTGTAAATGTTATTATTAACTGTAGAGCGTTGAGCGTTTCCAAAGCGTGATATTATTAACTAGGAGTTATTATTGTAAATGTTATTAATTATTAACTGTAAATGTTAATATTATATTTTGGTTTATGCGTATGTATAGCGTATTGGATGTAGTTTTTTTTAATTAACTTTAAAATAGATGTTAGTGTGATTGAATAACAAAATAGACCTAAAATTTAATTTTTGGTAGTTGAGACAGTAATTTATTGTAGTTCAGTTGATTTGTAGCGTATCTAGTAAGATATACTAGATTTTTTATTTTAATTAACTTGAATGTAGGCTATTATTACATAAAAATATTTCAAAGATTTTTGACAGGTATTAAAAGCGTACAAAGCGTGTGATTTACTAGTTTTTGTTATTTTAATTAATTTGAATGTAGGCCATCATTACATAAATATATTTCCAAGATTTTGGACAGGTAGTAGGTATAAATGTAATTAATTTCCAAAAATAGTTAGCTTCTGTGCGTTTTCAAAGCGTGTGGAAACCATTTTGACAGATAGTATGCAGTTATAGTGTGTTATACACTCAACAACCAACTATATAACAACAGAGACTTTAATGACTGCAATAAAACTGGTGAATGAAATTTATTACACTTCTATATATGTTATGTGAATTCCAAACTTGGCCAAGCAGAAAAAATCTAAGGTTTCCACAGATCTTAAACTTCCCAAAGATCTTAGATTTTGATAAAATCCTTTCCAAAACTCAATGCCATCACCAAATCTTAAATCTAAGGTTACTGGTGATGGCATTGAGTTTGGAAGCGGTTTTTCAAAACTGAATTTTATTTGTTCAAAGGCTTCTTCAAAGTCTGGAGTGTACAATTTTGGTATGCAGGTTAGTGAAAAGAAGGGCATAATGGTCTTTTTTTTTATAAAATGAGTTGATAATGTTTTGCAGGAAACCAGTTGTTGAAAAGTATGTTGAAACATAACCAAATAGAGGTTGTGCAAGAAACAAAACCATCAGACAAGAAATGATGTCTGTCACCGAACACCCTAGACAACATGATGCATTTTTGGGCTTTCTTTGTATTAATGTAACTTTGATATCGCACGAGTCAGTTATGAGTGTAATGACTTTATTGATCTTACTATGGTACACTACAAGTCAATTGTGACTTTTATCGATATAACATGATGTATGTTTGAACTTGACACCAATTGACCAAAATAGCCAGAAGATGAAATGAATTCAACAAATTGGCCTGTACGTATAAGTAGAAATAGTATTAAAAACAACCAATATTTCTTTAGTTTGAATTAATAAGTACAAAGTAAAGAATGGTGATATAATGTATCACAACTATATTTAAACATTATTTACATCTAACTAGCCGAACGAACACAACTCCTGGGTCGACAACCCCGACATCGGTGTCAATCTCCATTACGAATAGTTGTAGGCCTTTTCCCAGGCCTCCAGTGATCATCCGGGGACTCATTACGAAGCAGTTGATTTGGTTGTACAAGTGGCAATATATTACCCTCATGAGGGAAAGTTACCGTACTAAATTCCTCATGGACCTCGTCATACGAATGCCTATATTTCTTGGGTGGAGTCATGAGGACAACATGTTTTTTTCTATCCAGCTGATCTTGAACATAAAACACCTGGCGTGCTTGCGAGGCCAATATGAACGGATTATCCTTGTGGCCAAATTTGTTTAGGTCGACCGACGTGTAACCAAGAATATCATGTTTGACATGCTTACGGTAAACCCATTGGCATATGAAGACCAGAATTCTTTTAGTATGATAATCTAGGACCCATATCTCTTGCAAAACCCCAAAATAAAAGTTTTGTCCATACGTCACCACGTCTTTTTTGATGTGCATGTCATCCGCCTCTACACCAACCCCACTGTTCTGGTAAACTCTACCATCGTGAGATTTTGTACGAAATTCAAAACCGTTGATTTCGTACGAGTTGTATTTGTAAACGTTGCGGTGTGCTCCGTGTGCAATCCACTTTACGGTTTCCGATACAGAACCTGGGGAGCCCGCTAGCTCTCTTTCAACCTGAATTTCATTACAAGGATTAGAATCTTCACCTACATTGCAGAAACTATAAAAGAATTTTAAAAATTATAGAAGACTTAATAAATTGATCTACCTTGTCGCGTAACCAGTCACTAAACTTTAAAGTATGCTCCTTCTCCAGCAATGCTTGTCGTTTACCAGGCATTTGGTTTTTCAAAGAGGTCTTGTGTTGTCTGCAAGTAGGAGTATAATATATTATGAATTAATATATATATATATATGGGTGCAGTTACTGTACGCTAATGCCTTAACGTATGGTATATTCTGATTTAATATATGGGTGCATTTGCTGAGCATTTAAGTTTTCTATATACAGTAACTGCACCCTATATATATATAATTTAGAGTATACATGTTAGTAATACTTACTCAATATACGGCGCTATTTCAGGCGTATTCTGCAGCACATAGAAATGTGCTCTCTTGAAAAGATCAGGAGAAACTTCAATTGATTTAACGCCTGTGACAGGAATTGTCTCCCCATTATCATCATGCTTATCATGCGAAATACCAACAGTACTCTTGATGTTTTTTTGGTATTCGCTCAGAAACTCGATTGTTTCTTCCACAATGTTCTCCTCAGCAATGCACCCTTCTGGATAAGTTTTGTTTCGCACATGCCCTTTGATAACCTTCATACACCTTTCAAAGAGATACATCCAACGAAAGCATGGTGGCCCACATAATTTTATCTCTCTAACAAGGTGCACGGTTAAGTGAACCATGACATCAAAAAATGATGGCGGAAAGTACTTCTCCAGCAGGCACAGTGCAACTATTTGCTCTTCCTGCATCTTATCAAGCTCTTCTAAAATGATTTCTTTGCTACAAATTGACTTGAAAAAAAAACAAAGCCTGATTATAGCATTTCTCATTGGTTCTGGCATGATGGACCGTATTGCAAGGGGCAGAAACTGTTGCATAAGCATGTGATAATCATGTGATTTAAGGCCTTGTAGCTTCCTTTCTTTAAGATTCACCAAACTAGAGAAGTTAGAACAATACCCTAGTGGAGCCTTCAGTTTATACAGTGTTTCAAGAAACATGTATTTTTCTTGCGTTGATAATGTGAAGCATGCTGCAGGCAATTCTGTATTGTTGCCTTTTGCTTTCGGTTGCAACTCCTTTTTAATCCCTAAAAACTCCAAATCCTTTCTAGCTGCCAATCCGTCTTTTGTCCTACCGGGAATGTTCAGCAACGTCCCGACAATACTTTCTGCCACATTCTTTTCAACATGCATCAAATTAATACAATGATGGACAGGTAAATACTTCCAATAGCTGAGCCGTTGGTACCATATGTTGAACTTCTTCCAATATTGGTGCGGCGTTGTGTTATCCCTTTTCCTCTTACTCCCACTTAGGGATTCAGATCCCTTTCCCCATTCATTGTTAATGTTTTTGACCTCGTCGTATATCTCTTCCCCTGTCATAGGCTCTTTAGCGGTTTTCATCTCCTCTTTTCTGTTGAACGTCTTTGTTTGTTTTCTGAAAGGGTGGTCATGTGATAAATACCTTCTGTGGGCAGCATAACTCTGCTTCTTTGTGTGATAAAGTCGAACACACTGAGTGTCGCCCCGACACACCACACAACCTTTGAATCCACTGTAAGGGCAACCACATGGTGTACCAAGATCAGGGTAATCATTAATCGTCCATAACACAACTGCACGTAGTGTAAACATTTCTTATGTATATGCATCATATGTTGGCTCCCCGATCTCAAATAAAGATGCTAGATTGTCAATTAAAGGATGTAAAAACACATAAATATTGTTTCCTGGCACTCCGGATATTAATAAGGAAAGCATGATGAATTTTCTTTTCATACACATCCAAGGTGGAAGGTTGTAAATGACTGCTAAAACAGGCCAGACACTGTGGTTTATGTTGCCTCTATGTACGTCGACCCCATCAGTGCAAATTCCTAGACGAAGATTTCTTGGATCGCTTACGATGGTATCGGAGTACCTGTCATCTATGGCTTTCCATGCTGGTGAATCTGATGGGTGGCGTAAAACACCGGGTTTACTGGTACTCGTGGCGTGCCATGTTAAATTCTCTGCTGTGGTCTTTGATTGAAAGAGGCGCTTGAATTGTGGAATAATGGGAAAGTACCACAGTACCTTAGCGGGCGTGTTTATGTAAGTTTTGTTAGTCTTCTCATCCACCTTCCACATTGATACACACATGTATCTTTTCGTATCCTGAGCCCATTGCCTTCATCATCCTTTTGCCCTCATACATATTATTTACCATTTCGTTATCTGCAGGTAGCATCTTTTTCAACAATTTCTAAAGTTCATCAACGAACTTATGAGATACCCCGTGCTTGCTCTTCAAGTTGAATAGTTGTACTAATGCAGACAACTTGGTGAAGTCAAGACATCCTTTATATAGGGGCTTCTCAGCGTCAGCAAGTAGTTGTAGAAACTGTTGATACTTCTTGTCGCCTTTGAAATTGTCTTTTGTAGCATTTACCATTTCTATAGTTTCACAGGCATCTGTTGGAATGTTGGTGTCAACAAACCCATTATTATTATTATTATTATCATAATTAGTTGGAATGCAGGTGCAGGCAAACCCAGTATTATCAACATAATTAGTTGGAATGTTGGTGTCGGCTTCTCCATGTTTTATCCAAGTAATATAATTCTTATCAATTCCAAACCTGTACAAGTGATGTTCTACCTCGTCTACACTAAGAGATACGTGGTTCAAACACTTAACACATGGATATGAAACAGAAATTGGTGGTGATGTCTCCTTGTAATTACGAACTGCAAAATGTAGAAATGCCTTAACACCAAAACTTATCCATCTTCCAAGAATTTTTTTATTAACTGTGCAACGATATATATATATATATATATACTAATTAACGCTAATAAATGTAACTGACTAAAAGCAAAAATATTTGGTACTCACCTGAGATTAATGAAGTGTTTGGTAGGATTGAGATTGATGAGAGTTCAATAAATACACTAGCAGATCATTTATTAGGGTTTGGTGAGATTGTGAGATTTTATTTGGTCAATACTAATTGATTTGTGAGTCTTCCAGAAGATAACTCGATTAATTGGCGGGTAAAAATGAAAATTTTAAACTTCTAAATTTCGTTATATAAATATTAGAAGAGGTTCTATTACGTTCTCAGGGTGTAGCTCAAACGGTTGAGGCGCTTGTGATTAAACATAGATTGCAAATATCGTGGGTTCGAAACTCAGGAGGGACATATTTTTATTGATTTTTGATAATAACCTCTTTTTAATGAAATATTATAATAACCTCTTTTTAATAAAGTAAATACACTATGATTTTGGAAACACTCAAACTAAACTACAGAAACACTCAAACTAAACTACTCATTAAGCCTTTAATTGCGTTCAGAAACATAAAAATACATCATAATAGCTGGTCTAAAATCATAACAATGTTTCTTAGCTTTTAATTACAAAACTAATTAAAAGCCCTAAAAACAACAAGAAGCAAATAAAATACAATATCTTTACTTTTTTTTTCTGATTCAATCCTTGAAGCTACTACACTCCTTGCAAGTTGATCCTCTAATGACTTATTTGCCCTTATCAAGATAGGAATTATGTCTGTACATCTTGTGCACACATCAGATCTTGTGGACGAAGCACAATCAGACCATATAAAGAAATCACATTTTTTGCCCTATAAGTTGAAAAAAATATAGGGTTTATGGTCAACAATTGTAGATGAATTCCAACTTTATTTGCAATTTCACTAACCTGAGATGTGCAATTGTAGAACCTCCGACCTGGATTTTTGGTGGTGCTTGATGTTCTTCAAATGGCTTCAACTCCACAAAAGCAATAAACCTAAGATCGACTGCTTCTGTTACAGGATGTGGTGGTCCTCGATGAGATTTCTTCCATGGTGAAAAAGGAATTTTTATTGAAAACAAAACTAGATATATAGGAGGGTTTAGAAAGGAGTTGTTGTACACATGCTTTTTATTACCGTTTTAGGATATTTTTTTGTGTCTTTGTACAGTAGCGGGTTGCAAGCATAACAGACTCTTTTGAACAATTATATTACATATTTTAACTTAATTGATTACACGCATTTTTAACAAAGAAAGATGAGAACCATTAATCCATATTTATCATTCATCAAAAGATGCATCACAAAAAGTACCCTTAATTACAATACATAAAACATGTTAAGAATGAATTTTAAGATAATATATATTTACCATTCATCAAAAGATGTCATACAAAAAGTACCATTAATTACAATACATCACAAAAAAACCAAGACCACCAAAGCTAACATCACCATCATTCCGCCTTGTCCACAGACTCCGCCCCCATCTCCTTAAAACTCATGTTGGTTGACACCGTAGTTATGGTGTCAACCATGGTCTCACACACTGAGTCGTAGATTCAGACTGCTGTTGCTGATAATCATCAACCATTGCTCTAAACTCAATGTCGTCTTCCCACAACATGAGTTTACAGGAGAGGAAGGTGTTTGTTTTTTCGGCTGCCAGTGTAGCCCTAATCGCTTCGACTTTGGCCAAAAAAGAGTCGTCTCTCTCTTTCTGAAAATCCATAGTTTTTTTCACAATGGACTTCACGGTTTCGTCAGAAGAATTTATTTTTATTATCTTTCTGAAATTGTTAGTGTGATTGAATAAACAAACTTAATGTAGTTAAGTTTGATTTATAGTAAGATATAGATTAACTTTAATGTAGGCTATCATTACCATAATATTTTTCCCGGCATTTTTGACAGGTGACGTATAATTTTGATCAATTAATTCTGACAGGTGATATAAATGCAAGTAATCTCTAGATTAATACAGTTACTATTCGTCCGGTGCGTTTCCCAAGCTTGGGACACCCTTTTGTTTTTTTTTATTACAGAGTTACTATTCGTCCGTGTGCGTTTGGCATGCGTGGGACACCCTTTTGTTTTGTCTGTGAGCCTTTTGGTTATATATACCTACACCACATTTGTGAAACTCCTATACCTACATAATTTTAAATTATTATTTTTAGTTAATAATGGATTGCTCGTCGTCGTCGTCATCATCATCATCATCATCATCATCATCATCCAGATCCTACAAGGCTGCCCTCAGAAGGAGAATTGAGGCTCAAATCGAGGTAGATAAAGCTTGTTGGGAAACTCTTACTGAAGAATTTGTAAAGACTAGCAACAGCTTGGTGCCAGGGATCTCATTACAAAAGTTCTTACTCAGATGCCCGCTAGTTGTATCCGAGATCTTGCTGTTTTGTTTATGGTTGATGTAGGATAGAGAAAGCTTGACTAGTTAAAACTTTTGGGCAAGGCAATTCTTGAACTGAATTGCTCAATGGAATTGAAGTTGAAGTTTCTTATGTCACTCAGAGATTAGTATGTGATGGTGTTTCATGGTGTGTTTTTATGTGTGTCACTCATAGATTAGTAGTAATAAAATTTGTATGTTTGTGATGGTGTGTTTGTATGTGTGTTTTGGTAATAATAAAATTTTTTGGTTATGTGTTAAAACATTGATTCAACATGTAACTATTATCTTAAAGTGGTAATGTACATAGCATAACATAACAAGAATCTTAAAGTACATAGCAGTCACTTTTGAAACCATTCAAATTTGTTGTTGCCGTTTCTTAAGTTCATCAATCAACTCTTCTCCGGTTAAACGAGTGTCGTCATTTTTATGGAATAGCAGTGCTTTCTTGATAAGAGTATTTCTGTGTTGGTTTGTATCCGAGAGGAAGATTTTGCACAAATACTTTAACCTCAACCCTTTTAGCTGTCTTTGTTGTTCAGGGCCTTCCGTTTGTAGATTACACCGCCATGGTCTCTTCCCATCATATTTCTCCATGTGTCTCATAGCAAAAATACCACAATCTATTCCATTACTTTTTGTTCTCCATCTCATCTTCAATCTATTGATTGTTGCTACTTGGATTTGCTGAGTAATGGGGTATTTGATTGTTTTAAGATACATGCAAAAGACGTTTCTCTACACAAAATAGAAAACAATTTAAGTATTTTGACAATTTTTATAACAGGTATGTATGTTTTTTGGATTAAAGGTATATATGTTTACCAGTATATCAGGAGTCTTTCCGTATCTTTCTTCAAATTTCTGTCTAATTGCTTTTGATTTGTCTTCTAAGCTTTTAAACTTTGCATCAGCTGGTATTTCTTGGTTTGCACTGTTGTCAAGTAAGTCTATCACTCATGTTTGAAGATTGAAGGCAACCACAACGAAATGCTCGTGTTGTAGAATTGGCACGAGCACTATAGCAACCTCCTTGAGTGATAGAATTCCAGTCCTTGCCATTTCTCTTTCGAAGTTGTCTGAAAACACATCCAGTCTTTCTTTGTCTGTGAAACCCATTGACTCAGAATAATGGTCATTTGTCTGTATAATAATTAAAATGCAGATGATTAAAGCGTTTATTCAGCGTTTTCTAATAGTACAAACAAAATAGATTAATTTGTACCAGCAAATTGCTTGAAGCAAAGAATCTGAACAGTGATGTTGCAGATTTTTTCTTTTCTTCATAGTTCATTACTTCACTGAATGCATCCATTGCGTTGGCTCGGATATAAATGCCAGGAGAGAAGCTTTCAAAGACCACCTTGAAGTTTTCTGTGTGAGTGGTCTTGTAGACCTCATCCCAAATGTCTCCAAGACAAAAAAAATATATACTCTGAAAGTATTTCTTCATCTTCTGTGACACTAGCGAATGCGTTAACCTCTCTCAGAAGATATGGAGAGTTCAGGCTATCACTTGTTGACAATCCGGTGTCATCTGTTAAACATAAAACAACTCACTTTAAATTTGACTGAAAATAATTGTAACTATAAGTAAATACCTTATTTGCCCTTTTGGTTTTTATTTATAATTACATACCCTCTTTTTCCCACGCAACCATTTTATTAACAACTTCATCCATAACTGCGCACGAGACATTGTTTTCTTGACTTGCATCACCTGCATCATTTTTTTACGACAACCAAAGATGTAATATGTTCAACTATGATTATAATTAAGCTGGTATATTATTAAGCTGGTACATATATGATATACCTTTCTGAGCAGCCACTGGACCACCAACACCAACATCTGAATCAATTGTATCACACAGATGTAATAAGTTTAAAAGAACAACATAAGTGTTTTAAGAGCGTTTTAATTATACTAATAATTAATTTAACCCAAATACCTTTTAGAGCAGCAACTGGACCACCAACATCTGAATCTTGTGTTTTAGGGACCACATTATTAGTGGATCTGTTTTCCCATTCACAACATCTAGCAAAGATATTCTCATTTGATGGATGTCTATCCTTTCCTTGACGAACCAACTCGTTGATCTCTGAGCAAATTTTATCAAATTTCTTCAACTTGTTATCCATTGCCTTATTCCAAGACTGTAAAAAGAAAATATAGTTTGGGTTAATTCAAAAACATTTTCAATTTATCCCAGCCAGTTGTAATAGAGTTAAATAATAGTCAACAAGCACGATAGGCATTTGCAAACTTAAAGGTGAATAATCGCTTACATAATCATCAAAATCTTGTTCGGCTGTTTGATTGGCATTATCTGTGTCAGATGCACTTTGACCATCTGTTTTTTAATTACATATAATGTTGTATTACATAAAATGCATGTAGAGATAAGAGATATGAGAGTTTTTTACAAGAAAATAACAAGTTTAATATCATGTACTTTTTTCTCCTCAGCTGCAGTGTTTTCTTCAACTCCAGGCTTACCGGCAGCACTAACCGTCATAGCCGCAGCAGTAGCAGCATCAGCCGCAGCAGCAGTCTCATCAAGTCTCTTCCCGGCAGCACTAACTGTCACAGCAGCAGTATCAGCAACAGCAGCATCAGCAGTCTCATTAAGTCCCTTCCCGACAGCACTAACGGTCACAGCAGCAGGAGCAGCAGCAGCCGCATCAATCCTTTTACCGTCAACACTAAACGTTACAGCAGCAGCAACAACAACCTCAGTAGCATCTTCTTCTAAGGGAGGACCATAATTCTCCAAGTATTTTTCCATCTTATTAAGAGTAGTTATTGTTATGTAGTTGACTGCAGGCGTTGTGACGGGAGTCCCAAATGGACCATATTTTTTCTGGTATTCATGTGTATAAAGCATCACAAGGAAGGTCATCGGACCGTTGTGTTGTTTGTTGATAACTCTCCATTCTTCCTTTGTCGTTTTCAAGTTTTCAATAACATAGCTGCACCAGTCCATATTTGGAATATCGGAGGTTTTATCAATTTCGGCGATGAATCATTGATTGACTGTTGTTGATTTTGTCACAAATTCTATACAGATGTTGACCAACACAAGGAAATTAATCTAACAGTTCACCAACTCCTTGATCCGCGGCCAGTTTGTCTTTCACATGCTTTATACTTATTATTGCACTTGTCGGGAATTGAGATTTGAACAAATCTGTAGTAACATCTTCCCCCAATCTTGGTCTATTCTTGCCTAAAACAGGAATCTTACCCATTGGTATCCCCAACACTTCATGTACTTTTGTGGTGTTATCTTAATAACACCGCTCCCAATGTTCAATTCATTTAAACGGTTATTATAGTTCATGAGCAACCAATATCCCAAAGTTTTTGCAGTTTGGGTTACTTGAAGTCTTAACATTGACCCGAAATCCATTTCTTCTACACAAGTTTTTTGGGCAATGGTCATTGCCTTCACTGCATCAACAATATTAATAGGTGCACACCTATTCATCATTTTTTTGTCTACAAATTCAACAAAAGGTTGTCCCCTCTCGGCTGGATTCTTTTCTTTAACGGCTGTCTTTTTCGGACGCTGAAAGTCCGGGCCAGAGGTGCTGTGTTCCACCTGTTTCCGCTTTGACAACAACCTGTCGATTTTTGTGTCAAGGTCTGAATCAGAATCTGCTTCCACAACATGTTTTGTTTTCCCCACCGGAGCAACTTTTGTAGTCTTCCTTTTATCAGTATTGTTTTTTTCTTTAACGGCTCTCTTTTTTGGACGCTGAAAGCCCGGGCCAGAGGTGCTGTGTTCCACCTGTTTCCGCTTTGACAACAACTTGTCGATTTTTGTGTCAAGGTCTGAATCAGAGTCTGCTTCCATATCATGTTTTGTTTTCCCCACCGGAACAACTTTTTTAGTCTTCCTTTTATCAGTCTTGGTTTTTTCAACAACTGAATCAGATACATACAATAAAACACGGGGGTAGTGGAGCATCACAAGGAAGGTCATCGGACCGTTGTATTGTTTGTTGATAACTCTCCATTCTTCCTTTGTCGTTTTCAAGTTTTCAATAACATAGCTGCACCAGTCCATATTTGGAATATCGGAGGTTTTATCAATTTCGGCGATGAATCATTGATTGACTGTTGTTGATTTTGTCACAAATTCTATACAGGTGTTGACCAACACAAGGAAATTAATCTAACAGTTCACCAACTCCTTGATCCGCGGCCAGTTTGTCTTTCACATGCTTTATACTTATTCTTGCACTTGTCGGGAATTGAGATTTGAACAAATCTGTAGTAACATCTTCCCCCAATCTTGGTCTATTCTTGCCTAAAACAGGAATCTTACCCATTGGTATCCCCAACACTTCATGTACTTTTTGTGGTGTTATCTTAATAACACCGCTCCCAATGTTCAATTCATTTAAACGGTTATTATAGTTCATGAGCAACCAATATCCCAAAGTTTTTGCAGTTTGGGTTACTTGAAGTCTTAACATTGACCCGAAATCCATTTCTTCTACACATGTTTTTTGGGCAATGGTCATTGCCTTCACTGCATCAACAATATTAATAGGTGCACACCTATTCATCATTTTTTTGTCTACAAATTCAACAAAAGGTTGTCCCCTCTCGGCTGGATTCTTTTCTTTAACGGCTGTCTTTTTCGGACGCTGAAAGTCCGGGCCAGAGGTGCTGTGTTCCACCTGTTTCCGCTTTGACAACAACCTGTCGGTTTTTGTGTCAAGGTCTGAATCAGAATCTGCTTCCACAACATGTTTTGTTTTCCCCACCGGAGCAACTTTTGTAGTCTTCCTTTTATCAGTATTGTTTTTTTCTTTAACGGCTCTCTTTTTTGGACGCTGAAAGCCCGGGCCAGAGGTGCTGTGTTCCACCTGTTTCCGCTTTGACAACAACCTGTCGATTTTTGTGTCAAGGTCTGAATCAGAGTCTGCTTCCATATCATGTTTTGTTTTCCCCACCGGAACAACTTTTTTAGTCTTCCTTTTATCAGTCTTGGTTTTTTCAACAACTGAATCAGATACATACAATAAAACACGGGGGTAGTGGAGCATCACAAGGAAGGTCATCGGACCGTTGTATTGTTTGTTGATAACTCTCCATTCTTCCTTTGTCGTTTTCAAGTTTTCAATAACATAGCTGCACCAGTCCATATTTGGAATATCGGAGGTTTTATCAATTTCGGCGATGAATCATTGATTGACTGTTGTTGATTTTGTCACAAATTCTATACAGGTGTTGACCAACACAAGGAAATTAATCTAACAGTTCACCAACTCCTTGATCCGCGGCCAGTTTGTCTTTCACATGCTTTATACTTATTCTTGCACTTGTCGGGAATTGAGATTTGAACAAATCTGTAGTAACATCTTCCCTCAATCTTGGTCTATTCTTGCCTAAAACAGGAATCTTACCCGTTGGTATCCCCAACACTTCATGTACTTTTTGTGGTGTTATCTTAATAAAACCGCTCCCAATGTTCAATTCATTTAAACAGTTATTATAGTTCATGAGCAACCAATATCCCAAAGTTTTTGCAGTTTGGGTTACTTGAAGTCTTAACATTGACCCGAAATCCATTTCTTCTACACATGTTTTTTGGGCAATGGTCATTGCCTTCACTGCATCAACAATATTAATAGGTGCACACCTATTCATCATTTTTTTGTCTACAAATTCAACAAAAGGTTGTCCCCTCTCGGCTGGATTCTTTTCTTTAACGGCTGTCTTTTTCGGACGCTGAAAGTCCGGGCCAGAGGTGCTGTGTTCCACCTGTTTCCGCTTTGACAACAACCTGTCGATTTTTGTGTCAAGGTCTGAATCAGAATCTGCTTCCACAACATGTTTTGTTTTCCCCACCGGAGCAACTTTTGTAGTCTTCCTTTTATCAGTATTGTTTTTTTCTTTAACGGCTCTCTTTTTTGGACGTTGAAAGCCCGGGCCAGAGGTGCTGTGTTCCACCTGTTTCCGCTTTGACAACAACCTGTCGATTTTTGTGTCAAGGTCTGAATCAGAGTCTGCTTCCATATCATGTTTTGTTTTCCCCACCGGAACAACTTTTTTAGTCTTCCTTTTATCAGTCTTGGTTTTTTCAACAACTGAATCAGATACATACAATAAAACACGGGGGTAGTGGAGCATCACAAGGAAGGTCATCGGACCGTTGTATTGTTTGTTGATAACTCTCCATTCTTCCTTTGTCGTTTTCAAGTTTTCAATAACATAGCTGCACCAGTCCATATTTGGAATATCGGAGGTTTTGTCAATTTCGGCGATGAATCATTGATTGACTGTTGTTGATTTTGTCACAAATTCTATACAGGTGTTGACCAACACAAGGAAATTAATCTAACAGTTCACCAACTCCTTGATCCGCGGCCAGTTTGTCTTTCACATGCTTTATACTTATTCTTGCACTTGTCGGGAATTGAGATTTGAACAAATCTGTAGTAACATCTTCCCTCATTCTTGGTCTATTCTTGCCTAAAACAGGAATCTTACCCGTTGGTATCCCCAACACTTCATGTACTTTTTGTGTTGTTATCTTAATAACACCGCTCCCAATGTTCAATTCATTTAAACGGTTATTATAGTTCATGAGCAACCAATATCCCAAAGTTTTTGCAGTTTGGGTTACTTGAAGTCTTAACATTGACCCGAAATCCATTTCTTCTACACATGTTTTTTGGGCAATGGTCATTGCCTTCACTGCATCAACAATATTAATAGGTGCACACCTATTCATCATTTTTTTGTCTACAAATTCAACAAAAGGTTGTCCCCTCTCGGCTGGATTCTTTTCTTTAACGGCTGTCTTTTTCGGACGCTGAAAGTCCGGGCCAGAGGTGCTGTGTTCCACCTGTTTCCGCTTTGACAACAACCTGTCGATTTTTGTGTCAAGGTCTGAATCAGAATCTGCTTCCACAACATGTTTTGTTTTCCCCACCGGAGCAACTTTTGTAGTCTTCCTTTTATCAGTATTGTTTTTTTCTTTAACGGCTCTCTTTTTTGGACGCTGAAAGCCCGGGCCAGAGGTGCTGTGTTCCACCTGTTTCCGCTTTGACAACAACCTGTCGATTTTTGTGTCAAGGTCTGAATCAGAGTCTGCTTCCATATCATGTTTTGTTTTCCCCACCGGAACAACTTTTTTAGTCTTCCTTTTATCAGTCTTGGTTTTTTCAACAACTGAATCAGATACATACAATAAAACACGGGGGTAGTGGATAACAACACGAATCACAAGGAAACAGAAAACTCTTATAAAACATCACAGTGATAAATTCTCATACCAAAGCCATAACACGCTAATCATACGCATATAACATGCTTTAATATTATACATAGATTTAAAAATACAAGGATATGTATTACAACAACAACACGCTTATCAAACGTATTAATACATAAGAAGATTCAAACAAATGCTTACATTTTAAGATTAAGTAAACCTAAAACGCTAAAAAAATCATAAAGTAACACCTTTTCCATCTTCATTTTGATACCTATCGTGCTTTTGCTTCGTCCTTGGTTCCGTTCCAGAAGTAGATGAGTTAGGGTTCTTCATTTTGGTTCCGTTCCAGAAGTAGATGAGTTAGGGTTCTGAGACCTATCGTGCTTGTACTTGTGCTTGTGCTTGTGCTTCACTGTAGAAACGAATCGTCGACGGTTTTTAGGAATTTTGACTTACGAGGCTAGTTATTTGACTTATTTAAAAGAAGGCGCGTGCTTTTAAATTTTAATCGTACGGTAGTTATTTGACCCTTTTAAAAGAAGGCGCGTGCAAGGTGGTCATGATGGTGGTGGACGGTGGCGGAGGTGCGGTGGTTCGTGGTGGCGGATGTGTGGTGGTGGTGGTGGTGGTGGGTAGTGGGTAGTGGGTGGTGGTGGCGGAGGTCGGTGGTGGTGGTGGTGGTGGTGTTGGGTGGTGGTGGTGGTGGTGGGTATTGGGTGGTGGTGGTGGATGGGTATAAATAAGTGTATATATATTTATATATAATATTAGTGGGTGGTGGTGGTGTGGTGGGTGGTTGTGGTGGGTGGTGGTGGAGTGTGGTTAGTGGTTGGTGCTGGGGGTCGCTGTGGCGAATGTGGGCGGTGGTGTGTAGTATGATTGCGGATATGTAATACATGAGACAATGACGGTGCTATCCCGTATGATGACCATGATGATTGACCCAATTATGACGAGACGATGCTAATATAACTACATGGGTTGGTGGTGGTTATCATATTGATGCTGCTAACCTATATATACGGTTTGCTTACGCCAACCCATACGATGGCGACTGTAGCTCGTACGACGAGCATGACGTCTATGATGATGATCACACATATATATGATGAGGACCAATTATATGTACCTATATGACAATACGCCACACAGGCGCGCGCGCACACACACACACACACATATATGTTGATGATAATGGTGACACCAGTGTTTAATGACATGTAACCCGTATGAATTTTAAGACGACCATGATAACGTATACGATGGTCATACTGATGGTAGCATGTACGACTGATGATGTCGTTTGATGACGACGACAATTCATAAGATGGTGCCGACAATGATCGCTAATATTGGGCGTTTTGTTTATGATAACCCATACGATGCTGACTACATCTCGTACATGGCAATCGGATGATGATGATGCTGATGATGCTGATGGAGATGTGTGACGACGATGACGACTCTGATAGTGAGATATATGTTTGAGCCCTTATGATCAACGCCGACTACGATAGCCTATACAATGACCACGTTGATTACCCGCACGTTTGATGATGATCCCGTTTCATGGTGATGGTGATCGATGATTATGATGATGACAACCACAATAATACATGATAACGATGATAACTTTATGATGTTGATCATCATCATAACACATATGGTGATGATGATAACCTAGAAGATGATAATGATACAAAACTACATATTTGAAATGATAACACTAGAATGTTTTGAGCCTCTCTATTACGAAGTTGTAAATCTTATCCAGAAAATTTTACTAACGGTTAAGATAATACTTCAATAATGGATAAAATTTTAAATTTATTTAAAAAATACAATTTATTAAACGAACTCCTCTTTTAACGAAATTTAATACCGGAATGTTAGTAAAAAAAACTAAAAGTAAATGTTTTTATACTATTTTTAAAAAGTTATAAAACAAAAAACCAAAATATATAAAGAATAAATGTGTAGAAATAAATAAAACCAAAATTCAAAACCCTTTTAAGTTCAAAACCCTAAATCGACTTCTACTTCGCTTTACTGTAATTCGTAGACATCGCTTATCGAGGTAAGAACATAAAAATGCTACGTCTCAATAATGGAGTTAAGTTCCTGGTAGATATCGACAGCGATTCCATGAGTAGGATGGTATGTTAATATTTTTATCTGGTTAATTTTTTTATGAAACATTTTACAGTTTTGCAACATATACATTTTAAGAACATTTTTTGTGTTACTTATAGCTCATTCCTAAAGCTGTTCAACCAATGTTTGCTGACATGAAATCGAATACCGGCTGTTGTTTGATTTACGATCAAAGTGGTAGAACGTTTTCTGTTGTTATAATCAAAGTATTTGATGACTTTTATTTTGGAACCGGTTGGACTGAATTAATCAGAGAATGTTGTATAGAAGCTGGAACATATGTTGTTTTTGAGATTAAACCAAGATGTATGTTGAATATGTTTACTTTCAAAAGAAACGTAAATGATCAATCCGGTACTATGATATGTATTCCAGTCAGAAACCGACACGTCCATTACTTGGTAAGTTTTAATTTCTGTTTTTAATGATTGTTTACAAATTCAAATGTCCTTTAATTAACATGTTTAATAGGATTTCCCTGAGTGGTACGTGATTCAAGAATTTGGTGACAATTACATGAATTCGCTTTTCGAGCTTATTGCTCTAGATAGATATATGTTTAAAGTTTCATGTCTTAGGGATGGAATGGGTTGTAGGCTAGAGGATGGATGGAATGGGGTTTTTAAACAAACCAACTTGAAAGGTGGCTCATTTGTTGTGTTTGAAATCATATCAGATAAGACATTTCATATTAATGTCTTTCATGAAGATGGCATAGAATTTATCCTTCCTGGTCCAAATCAGCTGTTTCTCAACTATCAATCAAACAATTAGGGTAGTTCCTCACAAAACCCAATTCATCTTGATGAGCAAGATGATGACTCTAAAATCGTCTTCCACATGAACGTCACCAAGAAATTGGTAAATTGAATTTTTAAATTTCTTTTTTATTTACAAGTATATATGAAATTTGCTTTTCACAGCGTCTTCCGGGTCACATTGCTACCAAGATTGATGTCTATGATAGAATGCCAATCACTTTGGTCAATCCCGAAGGTCGTAAAAAAAATGAGACTTCATGGTGAACTGTCGGACCTGAAATTCAGATATTGGTTACCAAAATGGAAAAATTTCAAGGTGGAAAATGAAATACATATTAGTGATAAGTTCATATTTGAATATGACTTCAATGAAGCTACTTTGTTAGTTTCAAAAGTTGGTTAGTGATTTGGTGATGTTTGGAACATTTGGGAAATATTTGGTGACGTGTTTGGTGATGTTTGGAACATTTGTGATTTGGTTGGTTATTTGTATATGTATGGTTGTTGTATTGATACACTTTTTAGTTTATTGTGTTGAATGTTGGTTGGTTAATTAGCTTTTAAATTCTTTAATTTTATACGTTCTTGTATCATCTATTTTGTTATTCACTCTTATTTTTGTTTCATGGAATGTATTGTAATGGTGCCTTTTGTATGAAAACTTTTAATGAATGGTAATTATGGTTAAATCTAAAAATAAAACAAAAAACACTTTGTTAAAAAACACTATTACACTTGTCATGCGCTAATGTACATAAATATATATAAATATCCTAATACGCAATACACGCTTATCCAACCATCTTCTGGCAAAGTGCCTATTTTCAGCCACAGGTTCTCTGCCGTAAAAACTATGCCAATAATTAATCTATTGGTTCTTAATTAAAAGGGAGGCAAAACTCAAAAAGTTCCAAAATATTGGCTCCAAATATTCAAAAACTCCAAATTACATTTAACACTCTAAAATCAAATTACACTCCAAATTATTAAAAATTTTTCACTCCCCAAATCAGACGACAGTGATTTATACTCCAAATTACACTCCAAATTATTAAAAAACAATCGAAGATGAAGCTTATAGATGAAAGAATCGAAGAAGAATGCTACTCCGATGAGGAAGCCAACTACAACGGCGACGCTTAATCAGACGACACTGAAGGCTACTCCAGCGAGGAAGCCAACGACGACGACGGTCAACCAGAGGATGTTATAGGGACGATGGTTATCGAACCCCTCAACAGTTTGGAGGCTATCCAACCCCTCAACAGTTTTGCTACTACGAAAAAACCTACAAGGGGGTGGACGAGGTTACCTAAGCTGCGTACCCAATATGCAAACTCTGGTGGTGTCAAACTGGCAGTGGAGTTTGATAATCTGGGTAGGTTCACTGGCCAAAACAGATCAAAGTTTGCAAGTTTTTTAGGGGATGTTGTAAGGGAAATAGTTGGCTTGAGACATTTAAGTTGGAGGGAGGTCACAAAGGAGCTTAGAGATAAACTGTGGGAAAAAATAACGGTTATTCTTTATTTCTATTTGTGCATTTTATATTTTGAGATGTAATTTACCTTTACTGTATTATATTATGCAGAAATATTTTGAGATTGAGGCTTGTCGCAGGCCTTCTGTGATGAATCGGCTCGGACACCTTCTTCGGGATTTCAGAAGAAAAATGTATGCCAAATACATTATGCCGAACATCGGTAAACCTCTGAAGCTGAAGGCGATACCCAAGGGACACAGGACGATGATCAGGCAAGAAGACTGGGATCGCTTCATTGAGTACACAGAATCAGAGAAGTTTCAGGTATAAATCCTCTACTCTGCAAACGTAGATTGATCGACTATACATGGTTTATGTTTTTTGTTTAAATATAATGAAATGATTATAATGTGTGGTTGAAGAAAAAATCGGCTTCATCAAAGGGAGCTCGAGCAAAGAATGTTTTTATCATCACATGGGACGAGGGGGTTATACCTACCTTCGAGAGAAACTGGCAATGACCGTCAGCTGCTTTCTCTATAGTTCAATGATTTGTCTAACACATGACCGTCAGCTGCTTTCTCTTGAACATTTTACAAGGTCAAAAAGAAAGAAATTGAATCGGATGAGATCCCCGGCCGTGCATTAATGTGGATGAAAGGAAGGGAGGACAAAGATGGTGCATACAAGAATGTTGTTGTCGAAGACGTGGCAACCAAATTAGTATGTTTTAGTATTAAACTTTTTAAATCATGTTAAAGTCAATTCATTGCCTTATATTGGTGTCAAAAAAACTTGAGTCTGTATAACTTGTCTCAACACTTGATGTGGATACATAAGCGTGTTACAAGTGTATTAGAATATTTGTTTTCTTGCAGGTTCAGCATGAGGAGCAGATCGCCTCCGGAGCCCTGGCACTTGAACCGTGCACAGATGTCGTCACCTTAGTGCTTGTCAAAGAGAAAGGTGGGTTTTTAAAAGGGATTGGGTACGGATTGACAACAGGTAAATATTGGGGTGTGAGTCGGGTAAAAGGCTCATTTAAGCAACGGATTGCCCAACTTGAGTATGAGGCGGTGCAGAGAGATGTAGTGGTGAACAGGTTGACATCTCTACTTGAATCCACGACTGTTATGCTAGCAAGTCGTGAGAAGGAACGGTTAGCATTTGAGGCCAGGTTCAGACATCTCGAGGTATTGTTGCCGGAAATGTCGGCAAGTCAAGTAAGTGACGTATGCTGCATATTAATTAATGCATTAGACATACATAATTGGCACTGTTTTTGTCACAATCCGTAGGTAAATCCTGTTCCCAACCAGGTTGGTTCTAACCAAAGTACTAGTGTTGTGGCGCAAAAAAAAATGCCAGGACCAGTAAGTATCTGACAGTTTCTTTGTTTTTTACAACTTTCCATGTGACTTTTCATTTTCCATAAACTAATAAATTGATTTGTAGGCCAGTTCTGTAGGAAACATCTTAACCTCAGGTGAGACTATGTAACAAGAATCCGCTTCTCAATTAACCATTTGACAGTTTGATTGATTTGTTTTAATAATTAACTTTCCATGAGAGTGTGCTGATTTTGCATAAGTTAATTGTAGCCCAAGTCTGCGGATAAAATAGTTGTCGAAACGGTAGTCGCTCCCCATATCGCGACATCAGTAAGTATTTGACAATTTCAGTACTTTTTAAAATTCGTTTCCAATGTGAGTGTGCTCATTTTCTATTTACCGAATTGCAGGCCAAGTCTGTGGAAAAAAGTGTTGACCAAACGGTAGTCGATCCCCATAGCGCGACATCAGTAAGTATTTGGCAGTTTCAGTTTTTATATTTTATAACCTAATAAGTCCTAACAATTCTAATTTATGTTATATTACCAATGAAGCCTGTAGAGAACAATGTTGACCAAGCATCAACACAACTACACCACACTCCGAATAGTAACGGCTCGAAAAAACCATCAGTAAGTATTTGGCAATTTCAGTTTTTCCTTTAATTGTTGATTGATTCATTGAATGGATTTTAGGTAAAACGGAGAAGCCGTAAAAGAAAAGTTGATGTATCTACGGACGAAGCTCCCCCACCTGCTGAAATAAAGGTATGTACTGCGCGAAACATTGTTAATTTCCCACCAACATGGGTATGTACTTATATATTGACTTCAACTAAGCCATCTTAATTTCACATGCTGGTTTATAGGTGTATGAGTGTCGTTTGTGTGTGAATGAAAAGCGTAACAAGGTGGCAAATGGTAAAGTTTATTGGTCACCGGTTCCACAACAGTTGCATGGAAAAGCAATCCCGGAGGGTTGCTATAAAGTTAGTATTGATGAAGTCATAAAGGAACAAGCAATTATTCCTTGTGAGGCAGGTGAAATTGTGACTGTTGGCTATGCAATTCGTACTTTTGTTGCTTGGCTAGAACACCTAATCTTATGTGACCAGGAGGTTTGTTCCCTTTTAACTTAACCGAACAAATATCTATGTTCTTTTTCATTTAGTTTAAAAAATGAACACTTTTGTTCATTTATGTTCGTTTGTTTATAATCTAAACTAACGTAATTGAACAAAGATAAACGAACATAAACGAACTTCCCGCCGAAAGGTTCACGAACAGTTAAACGAACATTCGGTATGTATGTATGCATACTATTTTGTTCCATTCAATTACAAAATACGACATTAATTATACATATTTGTTTTTCATATTCTGTTGTTCCAGCTACCACCACTCACGTCCTCAAAAGAACCAGACAGAGCTGGCAAGAAGGCAAAGGCAAAGTACACAACGATAGACCGGGTGACCAAACAGAAGACAAGGAGCAGTGCCAAGAAAACCGACGCCTTAGCTAGTATATAGGTAGTCGTTATTTTTGTATTTTGTAAGATATTTTGCATATACATTTGCTTAAGTGAATATTATTGTTAATATAATTTGTTTCTAATTTTGTTTTGTCATGCTTGCTTATAGCTGTTTTATGTTACTGCACAAAAAATAAAAATAATTATATATTGCCTAATTACACACAATTTGGCAACACATAACACATTAAATAGGTGTGGCCAAAAGTAAGACAATAGCCACACCTGAAATTACAAAAAGTAGAGTCTATAAATGACCATTATCCACAACATAAACATTTTTGTGTGACAAACGGTAAAGACAATGGCTACACCACAAACAACAAAAGAGTGTTTGAGTGGCAACTTCACATCTCTAGCCACATAGACAACAAACTCCAGTGTCTATATGATATTATTAGCCACACAGCACCTCACTATGTGTGACGAAAAGTTTGACAATAGCCACACTTTAAATTCGAAATGCATTATGTGTGACAAACGGTAAAGACAATGGCCACACCACAAAAGAGTGTTTGAGTGGCCACTTCACATTTTTAGCCACATTGACAACAACCTCCAGTGTCTATATGATATTATCAGCCACACGGTACCTCACTATGTGTGACGAAAAGTTTGATAATAGCCATACTTTAAATTAGGAAAAGCATTATGTGTGACAAACTGTAACACAATGGCCACACCACAAAAGAGTGTTTGAGTGGCAACTTCACATTTTTAGCCATATTTGACAACAACCTTCAGTGTCTGTATGATATTATTAGCCACACAGTACCTCACTATGTGTGACGAAAAGTTTGACAATAGCCACACTTTAAATTAGGAAAAGCATTATGTGTGACGTAATGACAAACGGTAAGATAGTGGCCACACCACAAAAGAGTGTTTGAGTGCTAACTTCACATTTTTAGCCACATTGACAACAACCTTCAGTGTCTATATGATATTATTAGCCACACACTACCTCACTATGTGTGACGAAAAGTTTGACAATAGCCACACTTTAAATTAGGAAAAGCATTATGTGTGACAAACGGTAAGACAATGGCCACACCACAAACTACAAAAGAGTTTTTGACTAGCAAGTTCACATTTTTAGCCACATTTACAATAACCTCCAGTGTTTATAAGTTATGATTAGCCACACAGTACTTCATCATGTGTGACGAAAAGTTTTACAATAACCACACTTTATATTAGGAAAAACAATTTGTGTGACAAACGGTAAGACAATGGCCACACTACAATCTACAAAGGAGTTTTTGAGTGGCAAGTAAACATATTTAGCCACTTTTAATTTAATATCCAGTGTCTATATAATATAATTAGCCACACTATTACTAAATTTAAGTGGCCATTGCTTTGCTATATCCAGACGGTATATGTCACAATGCACGCTTAACACAACTATATTGGCCACATTATTATAAAATTCATGTGGCTGAAACATTAATTCATGTGGCTCTATATGTGCAATGGTCACTCATAGGAAATAGTCATGTGGCCATTTTCTGCCGTTTAGCCACACTTATTGGAGAGGCTTCTTGATGGCCAACAACTAATGCATGTACCCTTTAGCCACACTTATTACCACATAAGGCCACTAAAAACTGTGTGTGGCCATATCATACCCACGGTGTCGTGACCTTTGGCCACATATGACCTGAACCAAATGTGTGTGGCTAAAGGCCTACAGCCACACTTTTTTCGTGTGGATGAAGGTCAATATTCACATAGTGTTTTCCCCAACAAATTAAGAATTATAGGTTTTGTAAATTGTAGTAATCAAATAAAAAGTGATTATCGATTGCAATGGTGGTTGAGTAATGGTAGAGCAGCAGAGGTTACACATGGTACCTCACCGGTGCAACACCATCTCCGCAGGACAGTAGGGTACTTTACGACGACATAACGAGGTCATGGAAGCCAACGCCGGAATGGAACGAATAGACACCGGAGGTCACGGATAGACGACGACTTGGAACAAATTGACACCGGAGGTCATAGATGCATGAATATAACCAAATGGATGTCGGAGGTAAGAGGTGTAAATGGTAGCAAGAGTCTGTCTATGTTCTGTGAATAATATGTTTTTAGGTATTGCAAATTGATAAAAAGGGTAAGGGTAAATTGGTAATTGAATGGTAAAAGGGGAAATATGTAATTAAGGTTTTCACATTGGGGAAATATGTCATTAAGAGGTTTAAGAAGGGGATATATGTAAAAATCCCTATATATATCAAGAACACGAAGTCCTCCATGAAGCCTTGCCTTACGAGGTCCGAAACTTAACCAACCGGGGCCGGATAAATAACTACCAAAGGTAACAATGGGTGTATATTATATATATGTTGCAACAAAAAGCTTGAATCATATGGAGTTAGTAGAAAACAAAGGAAACTCTTGTTTGACTCTTGAAAGTCAAATGTGACACTCGTCAATTTCAGGTTAACTCCGTTAATTTAAACTTAAGATCACACGAACCGTAACACATATCCCATTACATTTAAATTAGGGTTTAAATGACGCATGACAATTATTATACAAGTTGTCTTTCGAACTTTCACCGAAACACACACGAGTCGACTCAAACCGTTGGTGAGCAAACGATAAGTATCATAAAGAAGTTGATAATTATGTGTTACGTTTATGTGCTACTTGGTGTTTAGTTGCATAACATTAACTCATGAAGAAAGTAAACTAATTGTGCTAGAATTTAACTAAATGAAAATCTTGGGTGCAAGTTGTAACATATAATATATTTAACTAATACTTAAACAACTTATTTATCAGAAAACCCTAACACTCCCTCTCTCCCTCCTCTCACTCGACGGCAGCCTCTCTTCCCCTCCCCTTGACCTATTTTTGCACACACACATACATACAAGGTGATTACAAGTTGTTTTGAAAATCCAAGAAGCTAACTAGGTAATATAAACACCATATCTAATCCATTCTATCAATTAATTGCATGATTAAACCTGTAATCATAAACCCTAAGTGCTAAATATGTTGTTTGTTGATGAATTAGGGTTACATGCATGATTGTTAGTCATAGGTTAATTGTATGTTGAGTTTTGATGAAAACTGATGTTGGAAAGATTCTTTAATTCGTGTTTAAACGGCTGTAACTCGATGTTAATATTGTATTTGGACGCGATTGTTAATTCTATGATGTAGTAAGTCGAGTCTAGTTTCTAAAAAGTCTGAGCTTGTAATTTTTGGACGTATAAAAGTTTGTTTTTATTATTTTACAAATCTGTTGTGCAAGTCTGATTCGGGAAGCCTGGTGGTAGGCTGTTTTGCGATTAAGATATATCATAAACGACAAGACTAATGGGGTTGATTCCACTTCTGGAAGTTAATATTCTGAGTTAGAAATCTAACCCAATTGGTCTTGCATTAATTAGATTTTCCATGTAACGGGAATAACAAATAAACTTCTGTTACGTATGATAATGACTGCTGTGTGTATACTGTGATGTTTTGATCATTTTGAGAAAACCGTATATGATAAAAATATAATAAAAATAGTTTTAGAAACCTAACTCAAGTGTTCTTATGTGATGATTTTTGGTGATTTATTAGAGGTGTATTGATTTATTAAATAGAGTAATCTTGTCGAGTAAAAATCTATCTGGATAAATTAGCTGCTGAATTACTTAAGTTAACATGAAAAGTGTGTAGTTGATCGATGTTTGTTATGTGTATGACTTAATTTCCCTTGTGGGAGTTATTTTACTAGTAATGTACAATAGTAACACTTGACACAATATTTGTTCACGCATGTAGCTTATCACCAACGTGTTTGTCGAGTCTTACTTATTTCACAAACAAAACACGAAACGTATCTCATGCATAAGTTTTATGTGCCGAGTCTAGGGACTCACTCGTAGTTCAAATACTTAGAAAATATTGTTTTGTTTTTATAGAACTAGTGAGGATTTTCTGTGACACACACCATTTCTCGGATTCTTTTTTGTTATCTTCGCAAACAGTGAGTTTCACGGCCCCTTTTACTCTTTTTAAACGCTTTTATTAGGGGGAGATAACATACTCCACGCTTTAGATTTTGTTATTCTTTATATATCACTTGTAAGACTAAGGGGCAACAAACCAACTAAAGTACTTCATAACATCGAACCGGTTAATATTTGGATAATAGCGAGTCACCTTTGAGTAGTACTATTGGGTTTGACAAACCCCACCCAACTCTAAACTTGGCTGTAGGTCGAGTGGGTGTAATCTTGGCTAACATATTACCATGGTCGTGGTTGACATGGTGGCAAGGCAATCGTTAAATAGTCAGCTTCGGTGTCGAACATTTAGTAATACATGCTTGATAGGTTAGCTACCTATTGATATATAATTGACTTAACACTATCTGGTAACGCAAACGAAAACGCAAATTCTTTATTTATTTAAACCTGTGAACTCACCAACCTTGTGTTGACACTTTTAGTATGTTATTCTTAGGTAGCCGAAGCGGGCGCGCGATATAGGACATGCATTCGCTAAACACCATTGCTTTAAAAACTTCTTTTAATTTTTATCTTGATAACTTGGATTTTTAAGTCGTCCGGTGTGGCGCAACTTTTTGGTTCACAATTTACGCTTCCGCATTTTATTTAAGACTTGATGTCTTATTGGTTTTTGAAAACTTTAAATATGGTGTTTGATTATAACTAATAATTCTGATCCTGTTAGTTCACACCCTCTGACGGTAAAACTCCGTTAGTGGAATTTGAGGGTGTGACTTCAAACAAGTAAGAACTTGAAGATTGGAGCTTAGAACTTAGGTTGAGAGTGTTTGATGAGTATGAGCAGGTTCAAATGAGTGGTGAGGCTTGGTTTTAGGAAGGATAAGGTGTTAGGGTTATCCAAAAGGTTGCTTTAGAGATTTCCAAGCATTTTAATTGGTTAAGAGGGTTAAACATGTGATATATCAAGCCAAAAATGAGTTTTATGCATCAGTGGCCCCTAGGCATCGCACGACCAACCTCCCCTGCCCTGGCCACGTGGCTCGGCGTGTCCGGGGTGGGGTGGGTTGGTCCAGTACGTCTTGCGTGGTTCGTTTCGCGTCCCGGAAGTTTGTTTTTGATGTAATTTGATCGTTTTAAAGGCGGTTTCGAATCCGTAAAAGTGGTTTCTCAAATTGAACAAGTGGGAACGATTTAGTAACATAAAATCCAATATTTTATATATTTGAAATGTTTGGAATATAAATTGGGTCAATTTACATGATAAACGAATACACAAACAAATTTAAATAAAACCTGAAATTGACGAATGTCACAAGATAAATGTTTTCTCTTGGATAAAGACGTAGGTTTGCAACATATGCATGCATTTCCTCATCGGGAATATTGGTAGTACAGAATTCTTCGATAAGGTTAGCCTCCTCTCAAATCTCATTAGCTTACTGGGAGATTGAGGGTCTTGTTCCTACGTGTGGAGGAAAATAAGGACTTTCATTTTGCTCATCTTCTTCTTCGGGATCCTCTCCCGATTCATAAGAATTATTGACTGGTGATTGAAATAATATCTTTTCATAAGGCATAGTAACCATTATCTTAGGTTTTGGGCTTGGTCCAGCGGTACATTGTGGGACTTGATAATTGGGTGGTGGCGATTCAAAATGTCACTTACTCTGGTCAGAATGACAATGCTTCCAACTTGATGAGTTAGAACTGATCTCCTGCTTAATCTTACTTTGAACTTCTTGTTCCTCGGAAGGATGATAAGTTGGAATTTCATAAGGAATATTGTGACACGTGGCCTGTCAAATCGTGCCACGTGTTGACACATGGTTGGACACGTGTACCCGGTTACTTAACGGGGTCATAGCGATACGTGATGGTCTTATAGGTTTAGGCCATCGCGTATAGCGAAGCCGCCCAGTCTTTAACTTTTGTGCAAGTCCATAGCACTACGCGATGGGCTTATGCTTATGCTTATCCCATCGCGTATCGCGATGGCTGAAATTTTCAGAATTTTTAAGTTTAATCCCTAAACTTTATGAGTTTTGTATAAAAGGCTAAATTCTAATAGGATAAATTAGATGGTGTTACAATTTAACTCTACTTTAAACTTATATGATATAAATATATTAAAAGTAGTGTCCTCAATGAAGGTAATAAGTTAAAAAAACAAGTTCATTTTCTTTGGTTCAATTCATGGTAAATAATTGTACTTACTAAATTTTCTTAATATACACTTGAATTATCATCACATTACAATGTGATTAGTGTCATCCTTGTCGTTAATTGTTTATAACACAACCTTTTCACAAAATCTCTCTTATTGTCAAAAATTAACATGTATGAATGTGAATAGCGTATAGAAACAAAATTAAACCAAACCACATATTTAATCGTCACAATGAGCCTTTATAAAAGCCGTTAGATATTATTATCATGCTTAATATCTTTATTTAGCATATTGGGATTCATAAAACTGTTAAATTTCTAGAAAATGAAACTAGACGTGAGATTCACTCACCAAGTTTGTTTTTAAACTTGTCCAAACACTTAAGCTAATTTAAGAATATCCTGTATTTATGAACTCCACTTCAATTTACAAAATCTCCTTAGTTATCATCATTAATCGCACCCCTAAAACCAGACAAAATCAATGTGTTTATCTATATATCCTATTCACCAAGTTTATTTTTAACCAATTTAAATACTTAGAGGTTGTTTGTATGGGTTTTAATCGAGCCATTAAGAGGTCAAGTCTGATTTGATCAGATATAAGCGTGTTTGGTTCATTAAAATAAAACCTCTTAATGGTTCAGTACACCTCTATTGTTACCTAGTGCCATCAAATGAGGGAGTTCCATGTTCACTAGTGTCACCCATGCTATTGTTGTGTTCCTCATTCCGTCATTTGTGTTCCATCATGTGTGATATACACATAATCAAACCAGTTTACTAGCTTGTTTCATATTATTAATCAGTGGGCACGAGTATCTAACCATTATCAAACCATATACACACAATGCCAATAAATCGCAATACATTACAACATGCACACAATATTCAAAAAGGTAAAAAGATTGGGGATGGGTTTCTACTCACTGGAATTAGAATTCTGATAGTGTCAATGGTGATGGTAGTTACGATAAAAATTGAGAGAGTGAATGGTGAGATGTCCAAAAATGGCAGTGGTGTGAGTGGCGATGGCAATGTTTACGATTAAGAGACACTGTGGAGGGTTTGCGGTGGTATTGTAGGGACGGACGAGAGTGGCGATCGAGAGAGGCAGTGGAGGTGGAGGTGCTACTTTGAATCGTTTTCGTTGGTGGAGGGTGGCGTTAAGAGAGGGGTGATTGAAAGAGAGCGGGCGGGAGTGAATTTAAGGGAATTTCAAAATGATTGCGTGTCTAGTTATTTTTTACCTAAAATTACTGATTGATACCAACAACAAAACCTGTCAATGAAAAGTTACTTTACTCATCCAATGTTCCGTCGGTACATGACATGAGATTAGCTACAACTTCATATTGTTGTTGGTAAACCCCAACGGATTATCTACTATGCTACACAAACTCATACCGGGTTACAACATTTCAATTAGTAATTCACTAATTTGGGAGGACATTTGGGTATTTTTTTTTATTATTTTTATTATTATTTTTTTGAGAAGGGGGCATTTCATTTCTTTATTTCTATGGTAAAGACACAATTTAAGATATTTTTGATTTTTTCCTCAATTTTAACATCCTAGAACTTTCAAAACATAAACCAAAGTGGACAAGATCAATGTTGTGTGAATTCTGACAGAAGAACCTTGAACTTTTTAGTTGGACACTTATCCTAATTCTTAAATATTTTTCCTTTTGAACACTTTGACCCACGTCTTTTCTTTTTGTGGGTCGGGTCACGTTTCCTACCTCCTAGTCAAAATCTTTTTAACTTTACATTTTGTAATGGGGTCCTTAACATTTGAAAAAAGTTACAAAACGACATGGAACTTGTAAATTCTAATAAACGAAGTCACCTGGCTTTTGCCGTTTATATAAATCTAGTGCAAAAATACTAACATATCTAAGGATGAGCTTGGTATATTATCAGTATCCGTACCGAAAATCAATAAAAACATGTAACAATACCCATATCATATTTTTCGATATGGTACGGGTACGAGTATTTCGGTATAGTACTCGTTTATGTACCAATTTAGTTTTTTATCTCCAAATCTTCGGTGATCTTGAAACTAGTACTGGTATGAGTAACAAACAACCTAAATTAATCAAAGTACGTGACATGTACCAAATTAGTACAAGTACAAAATTGGTCGCCGATTTAATTATTAGATAGCATTGAATAACCCTAATCCAGTCGCCGAATTTAGTGATATGCTTTTTTGTTTGAGTTTTCAATGTTATATTATTTAATATTGATGAAGCGTTTGATACTTGTTCAATAATTACATAGTTGGAGAATTTATTTTATAAATTAAATATGAAGAATCCCAATTAAACCTTTACGTATCCCGAACATGTACAAAGTATCAAACGTACTTGTACCATACCTGTACTTGTACTCTGTATCGAAATTCAAAAAAATGAGTATAGATACACGTACTGAATAGACTAAATTAGTACTGTTATGAGTAAGGGTATTTGGGACAAAATGCTCGTCTCTAAATACAAATCCTTTAGTTCAATTCTAATTAAATTATTTTAGATGCCTAGACGGAAATGTGTTTTGGTAATGTGTTTTGGTGTGCACTCACTTTTTAGATGTGATCGGTTAGGTCACACCCGTCAAACCCATAATGATTTGGTCAAACTAGGCTAGGTATAATGGAGGGGTTACAAAATGAGACGTTTTGTGTCATGTGGCGCCCAGTCAATAAAGAGTGAGTTTTTGTATGTGTGTGTGTACCACACACATTTGAATACAATAATAATAAACGAAAAGGATGAAGAGCGACAAATATTCATCACCCCCCCCCCACAAATCGCCCTTTGTTGCCCAGGAGGCGGTGTTCACCAAAAAAATCGTCCTCTTTTAACTCTTTTGTCGCCCCACTACGAATAGCCTTATAAAGAGGGACATAAGTACATACTCTCCCACTACGGCACTATTTCTACGTGCACCTGTAACCGCAACTCTCCCCGCTACACGTACTTGCAACGCCAACTCTTTATTTTCCATCAACATACATATATTTATCAATTTGAAAAAAAGTTGTTGTAACAACTCGGACTTTTCAATAATATCAAATAGCATATTACCCGACCTGTTTTCGTTTTTAATAGATTAATCAATAAAATATATTATATATTTATATAATATATATATATATATATATATATATTATCTTAACTTTGGATTAAATACAATTCACACCCCAAACTCTAGTTTTAACCTTCTTAGATTCCACCTTTGATCTTCAAGGGCTTTTTTGCAAACCTGGTTATTAATTATGAAATATTGTATTCAACCAACCCCAAAACCAAACCCGTGACCCGTATCCATTCAACCCGGATAACCGTTTTGATTTCTTGCACCTAAATCTTCGTTGCAATCATGGAAATGATCAATCAAATCATAATATTTACTAAATCGCTCTTCACCGACGTTCTCAATTATGTAAACTGGATCAATTTGATACGTATTGTTATCTTTAACGAGCCGTCAGAACCCATTTAGCGTAATACCATCTAGACATGATAATAATCAAATTAAACTTGTCTGGACGACCCAATTCACATCGCGATTCAAACCCCCTTAATCAATTATGTTACCTTAAGCCGTGGATAGGTGTTTCCTATCTAGTTCAGGGCCGTCGGTTTGCTGTGTATGTTCACCATCAATTCGTCGCCAATATAGGTAATCAATACATCCATTGTAATCGTTTTGATGTGTTTAATGATTACCCTAACATTAATTTAACAAACAATAAGCAGATTAAAAAGTTTACGATTCTAGGGTTTAGTTTTGATTTCGGGATAAAACTGGTTTTGTATATATTAGTTCGTTTTCAGTTTCTTGTCAACTGGTGATCTTGTTCACCTGGTAGTCTGGTGCCGTGGTCATGGCTGAGCTGGCCAGGAGCGCAAGATCAAGCCCCGGCCAGCCCAGCATATTTTATTTTTGGTATTTTTCTTATTTTTAAATCTTTAAAGGTTATATAATAATTATAATGTATGGAATAAACGGTATTTTATCAAACCGAAACTTTAAAGTCTTACGTTATAGATATTCATATATATATATATAATATTTAAAATGCATTATTAATATATATATTGTTTTAAATAAACCTTATTTTGATTTAAAACCCGACATCTTTATTGATGTTACTCGTGGTTGAACATAGTTATAAACTTGCTTATATAATAAATGTTATATTACTAGACCGACATCTGTAAGTTCATGTTCCTCGTTAACCAATTTCTGCTACAAGTGTTCGTATATATATATATATATATATATATATATATATATATACATATATATATATTAACGTTTGTAATTACTGATGTACACATTTATAATTGCTTATTATTTATTTAAGTACTAGTTACCTAATTATATTATATTCAATTCGTATTAATTTAAACTAATTAGATTATAGGATAAGCAAGTGTTTCTATTAATTAAATAATGACTAATAATATTATTTTCATAATAACAAATAGCCCGTAGAAATCGACCGTTCAAATCCATAATCCCAATCATAACTCAAATCACATCGAAATCTTAAATCATTAAATCATGTTATATCATTTATAATTAATTTATATTATTATATGTAGTTAGGAGTCATTGTCGGTGAATCCGAAGGGGTTTAACTGCTCTCATCCTCACATCATCGCTTCTATTTCGTTCATCCGATCAGGTGAGTAATCACTCCCCTATTTTACTTGTTTTCAAAAGTTTTGGGGACACTTGCGTACCATTTATCATATTATTTATCTTATTATTTCTCAAACGCAAACTGTGATCTTTGTGTTGTGTATCAATTGAATGATTGCATGTTACTTGCTATTTGCTTACTTGCTTACTTGAATCGCATTCGGAGAGGTCCAACATAATCTCATTATAGTATGATCATACGACCGTCGTAGTGGCCGGAGCCCGATCGCATTGGCAATGGTTTCACCGACACCTCATTTTTGGTAACCAATGCCCATTCGCATGGCAACGGTTTAGCCCTTTCTTTATGGTTGATTGTTTATGTATGTGCTACAGTTTAATTGTTTATACTCACAGATAACAGTTTTGCCTATTTTTATTCACTTATATCATTATATAGTATTACCACTTTTGTTTGTGTCAAAACTGGTGATCTACTCACTCAACATGTGTTGTTGACAAACATATATTTTGTACGAATTTGCAGGTTATAGATTTGGATTGCTTATCGAACTGATGCTCACATAGAGATGACTTTAGGACAAAACATATACAAGAATAGTTGGTTTTGTATTTGTAATTTTCTTTAGTTTTGTTGTATATGAATGTTGTTTGATGATAAATAAATTAATTAGATATTGTCGCTTTATAATGTTGCATGATAGTAACCTTGTGAGCTGTGACAATCAGATCACGCCCCAACATTTCCGCCTTAGGTTGGAGTGTGACATATTGGTATCAGAGCCGAAGGTATAAGATAGGTCGTTAGAAAAGTCCTAGAAATATGCTTATGACCCCATACGTGTCTATTTGTTTACTTTATGTGTTATATTTAATTGTTTACAGCTTACGTAATTACCTGCTAGACTAAGTACTTATTTAACTGCTTAGTTTAATGCTTATTTTACTTTCATGCACACACAACTCCGAGATATGTCTCACCCTCAATATATATATATATATATATATATATATATATATATATATATATATATATATATATATATATATATATATATATATATATATATAGCTCCGAGTAGAGGTGTTCAAAAAAACCGGTTACGGAACCGGTTTGGCCGGTTCAACCGGAAACCGGTTTTTTAAAAACCGGTTTTTTTAAAAACCGGTTTGACCGGTTTACGTAACCGGTTTACGTATCGGTTATACGTTTTGGAGCCAAAACCGGTTTTATAACCGGTTATAAAAAAAAACCGGTTTTTTTAAATAACCGGTTATTAAAAAACCGGTTAACCGGTTTTTAAAATAACCGGTTTATTACCGTTATAAAAAAAACCGGTTAACCGGTTTTTTAATAACCGGTTAACCGGTTAAACCGGTTTTCGAACGTTACCAAACGGCTTTATAGCCGTTTTTTTTTTTTTTTTGACCGTTTTTTAGCCGTTTTTTTTTTGTTTTTTTACCATTTTACCCCCACAAACATCTATATATAGTTTAGGTTGGGTATTGGTTAGATCACACTTGATTATACAACTCCAAACGCTCTAAACGTTTATTTCATACGCGATTATACAACTCCAAACGCTCTTCTTTCGTAGTCGTTTATTTCATACTCGAGTATACCACTCTTAATTCGTAGTCGATTATCATGGCCTCCCAAAGTGCTGCTTCATCGGTCAACATGGGTGCCTCGAACACGGGAGAAACCGTCGTTCGGGTCATCCCCACGAAACGAAACCAAGATATTTGGCAACATTTCGACCTATGCGAAATGTCTAACGGAACCCAAAAAGCTAGATGCAAACATTGTTTGAAGTTTTATAACAAAGAAGCAAACTCCAGTTTAAGAGCTCATGTAGAAAAGCCCTCTTGCAAGGTCTTGAAGGACGAATCCGGAAGTAGTTCGCAGCCGGAGATGACGAATCAAGGAACGGTGTTTACGTACGACCTTGAAGCGGTACGTCAACAGTTTGGCAACTTTGTGATTCAACAATCACTTCCTTTCAACCACTTCGACAACCCTCAATTCACGGAGATGATGCAAAAGTATGTTCAACCACGCTACCAACACGTAAGTCGTTCGACCCTTAGAAGAGATTGTCTTAAAGCATGGAAAAACGCTAAGTCCGAACTAATTTCATACTTTTCAAACTTACAAACTGGTGTGAACTTAACAACGGATGTGTGGTCGGTACCTAATGGTTCGCCCGACTCATACATTTGTGTGACGGCTCATTGGGTTGACCCCCGGTCGTGGCAAATGATGAAACGAACCGTTGCGTTTCAATTGTTTGATTACCCGCACACGGGTAGAAATATTTTTAAACTCTTGGATAAAGTCATTCGACAATACAAGATTGAAGATAAAATCTTTTCAATATCGTTTGATAACGCGTCCAACAATACGGCCGCGGTTGGCCATTTAAAATTAAAGTATAAACCTATCTGTGATGGAGCGTTTTTTCATAGCCGATGCATTGCACATATTATCAACTTGGCCGTGCAAGATGGGTTAAACGTGATCGAAACGCAAAGAAACAATTTTAAAAGAATGTTACGAGATGTTTTTAGCAACAATTCAACATTTTCAAGATACAAAAAATTTTGTGAAGAAGCTAACTGTCAATGGTTGGGGCCTAATTGGGATTGTCCAACAAGATGGAACTCGACTTGTGAAATGTTTGAGAAAGCCATCCAACAAAAACAATCGTTAATTGCGTTTCATCAAATTTTGTCAAATAGGGGTAAATGTGCACCGTACGATCCTAGAAACTGGTTATTGATTGAGATCGTTACGGAGGTTCTTCAAATTTTTAAATCTTGCACAACTAGTTTATCCGGGGTTTACTATCCAACAAGCCCCATTGCTTTACCAAAAATTGCTGTCATGTGCACAAAGTTGACTGAAATTCATTGTAGGGGTGCACCTTATTTTGATATGGGTGCAAAAATGAAAGAAAAATTTAGAAAATATTTTCAACAACTACCCGCTGTTTTGACCTGTGCGGCTGCGTTAAACCCTTGCATCAATGTTGGTGGTGTTGAAGCTTTAATAGAAAAAATTTGTGATGAGCTAGAGTTAAACGACGATCAAAACCCCCATTATAACCAAACTTTAAAGAATGCTTTCAACACCACCTTGGCAAACATGTATGATGTTTACCTTACAAAACACGGGTCGTCTTCCCAAATTCATGACTCGTTAAGAGCTGTTGCCCAATCCCAATCCCAAACCGACCTTGAAATGGGGATGTACTACATGATTTGGGAAGACGCCGGTAAACGTCAAAGGGTAAACACCCCAAGCAGTGAACTTGGAAGGTATGGTGGTACCAACTTTGTGAAACACATGACTCCGGATGAATTTAGAAGTCTTGATTTGCTGGCTTGGTGGAGAGGTAAGGAGGATGAGTTTCCGATCCTCGCCGCCATGGCCAAAGATTTACTAACGGTCCAAGCTTCCACGGTAGCTTCGGAGTCTGCTTTTTCTGTTTCTGGCAGGGTTATATCGATTAGGAGGACTCGACTCACTCCACCAGCTGTAGAGATGTCGATTTGCTACAAGGATTACTTGGACTCTTTAGATAGGGCACAACATCAACGCTCACTCGAGGGGGAAATGGAGTATGAGGCGGCCTTGTATGAAGACGAGGTCAATCAAGGACACACTCAACCAATGACCGATGAAGAAGCCGCGTACGACGATTACCTAAGGAATAGCTCGGGATCGGGTAGCGAAGAAAATGAGTAACAAACATCAACTTGTTAATGTAATCGTGTCTAAGCATTCTTTAATGTTTGTATTTTTGAGTTACGAATATGCGATAACGATTTAATGTTTGTATTTTTAATGTAAAAGCTATAAATGAAAGTTATGTGTTTTTAATCTTCCAAGCAAAGAATGCTAACAACGAAACCCTAAACCCTAAACCCTAAAGCAAAAAAAAAAAAAAAAAAAAAAAAAAAAAAAAAAAAAAAAAAAACCGGTTAACCGGTTAGACCGGTTATTAAAAACCGGTTATAAAAAAACCGGTTTAATAACCGGTTCTAACCGGTTTCTAAACCGGTCCAAACCGGTTTGGCCGGTTAGAGTTTTCATTGATAAAAACCGGTTAATAACCGGTCCGGTTATTAACCGAACCGGTTTTTTTCTGGATAAAAAAAACCGGTCCGGTTAATAACCGAACCGGTTTTTTCAAAAAAACCGATTTGTGCACCTCTAGCTCCGAGGCAATGCCTCATTCCTATGATATATATTTACATTTAATTTTTTGTTGATTGTTTTCGTTGAAGGGAATTTCTTTTAGGATTTCCTAAGTTTTGCTTTTACATTTTATGTGTTTAACGTAATCAGTTAACGGTTACATTTCTCCATTGCGTTTTATTATTTTATTACTTTTTTTAATGTCTAGTCGGGTGTAAAACCCATGGGACGCCATGGACACGCCAACTGTACAATTTTATTGTTTTTACATGTCTAGTCGGGTGTAAAACCCATGGGACGCCATGGACACGCCAACTATTCATTTTCACAATTATTGTATTTACGATATTTGGTTGGACCATTATCACGCGTGATGATACACAAGATACTTCAACTACTCATACTTACATTTGTCATTCGTTATTTAGTTTGGTCGGTTAAAACGGCACGTAACACTCATGGACCAACAAAATATCATGAATAAGCTCATGGGAAACCCAATATATCGAGAAACTTACGTTATTTATTATTACTTTTTTATGTATTTTATTCTATTTGAAACAAGTTACGATTTGACTCAATTATCTAATTATTCAATTACATTGAACCAAGACTTACTGATTCAATTCATTCACATACTCACAAATATATTTATTTCCATAACGGAGCACAAATCATTCACTCACTGGAACTCTTATATCACAGGTCTATCTAAACAACTTACTATTTAATTTTCTAATCGGTTATCTCGCACTCATATTATCACATTCACAAATTAACAAGAGCAATTAATAACTATTTTCTCATACGCGTACTACAACATCATCAAACTATCAAATATAATAAAAGTATTATTAAATACCTTAATATTTGAACAATATCCCTCATGTTCACGATTATCACGTTATCAATTAACAAACTTATCACAAGTAACTCAATACCTCCAATAACTATCAATTACATCTCAGTTATCAACCTCAAATTTAAGTATTAAAAATTTTAATTTGTTATGCTTCGATAAAATATCATATCAAATCATCTCATTGATTATATCACCTACTTAACGAATTATCGTATAGATTACCTCATTTAAATTCTGACTTATCCTTAAGTCATGATTAACGCTAGCACAACTTATGTCAAATTATCACTATTTCCTTAATAACTAATAAGAAATTTACACAACTTATTATTTATACTCATTTAATCTCAATTTACATAATTATAGAAGGATTTCTACATCAAACAATATAGATCATATATTCTCTACACCCGCTTTATGACCACAAGTACTGTCAAAGAGATAGCTCCTACAATCTCTATAGTATAAATTCTAACTCAAAACGCTAATGCAATCAATTTAATCTTGTTCACTAATTTCTTTCAGAGAAATTTCTATTCATTTACCGTTACTCACCCTCATAACAACGATTATAACGATAATAACAAACACAAGCTTAATAATCGAGTTTAGGTTATTAAGTAAACCAATTATCAATCTCAACGAATTCATAGTGTCCCAAACAAGAAACCTTACACCGGAATAAGCTCGTTACGTCTTATTCGCGACTTTCGTCATCCAACTCAATTCTTGTGTCATTCTTACACTCACTATAACAGTTATGGTTATCCCGTTAACACTTGTCGTTGCGCTGCCTACGACACAAAGACATCCCTCAACGTTCTATGCCGTCGACTTAGCTTTAGACACCTACTACACGCGCTTTCTACAATTATGGAGACCCTAATCACCTACGCAACGCATTGCTCTTTACAAATTCACGCCGAGTTCAAATTATACCGGTACCGTACCATACTACCCATGCTCATTTAGCTTAAACCAACCAACTCTATGCCTTTCAGGCTTTCTTCATGTAACAAGGTCGTTCTCGCTTACTCGATTCTAGACCCGCAAGACTTAATTTCATCAAGCTTACCTTAGTCAAACCTCGTTTTCACAAACCTATTCGAGGTACCCCAAATCATTCAATCTCAGTTATTTAAGTTTTCATAAGCTCAATAAAAAAAAGGTGTTTTGAATTAAACCAATCGTAGTTATGTTTTCACCAAGAGGATTTTTTTTTTCTTTTCGTCTTCATCATTTTCGTCTAAACGTATTTTGTATTCAATTATACCTTAAATGATTATTTGTCTAAATTAGTTATGTTGGAACAAACCCAACTTGGAAAACCTATCATTTTAAGTATATTTTTTGGCCATACAATAAAATTTTCTTAACTTTCCAAATATCAATATCGTTGGTTTCCGTACTTATCTATACGTTTGGTTTTACTTAAAAAAATTTAGGATTTGGTTCATTAACATTTCGTCAACTGATCAAAAAATTTAGATTCTCATAAATCGAAACAATTATTATTTTTTATTATTCCAATTATAAAAGACACAATTTCGACGGTCAGTTATTGGTTGACCATATTATTCAATTTGTCTTTTCTCATTTACCTTGTTTGCTTATTAAATTATTGACAACGTGTCAATTTCTACTCTCAACTTTGATTTTTAACATTTGTGTACGTCGTGTATTTATTGATCTCATGCGCTACAATTTACTTTTCATCTTATAATTTTCTTATTTTTTTTATCGTTGAAATTGAATTGTTATAGTTCTATTATTAATTGAACTTGTCATTATTTAAACAAAATTATTTCCGCTATGAGATTTTATTTTCCATTATTTAAATTAATTTTCGTTAAAAAAAAAGAATTTCTTTGAATTCCCACGGTGATTTAATTGGAATTTTATTATTAATCTCACTATTATCTAATGACATTTGCACGATTGTTGTCGAAAACCTGCGGTGATTCGTGAATATCCACTTCCAATTTCATCTATTTACAGTTTGTTTGTAATAAATATTTGCATTAATATGTTTGCATTCACAATTACTACTACCAGTTTTTTTTTAAATATTATAATTTACCTCATCTTAAATACACAATTACGATATTTCAATGTTGTATAAAGTTTTCTTTAAATTTTATGAGTTTCTCATCTAACTAAACTAAATCTCTCAAAGTCTTCGTTTAATCTTGTTCTAATTTGTACTCACGGTCTTATGAATTCTACCTCGAATGTTGCAATATTTAAAAATTTCTCAAGTTATTATTCGTCTACAATTATTAATTAATTCATTCATAAACTTTTGTTGATGTTATCCTTGCAATCATAGAATTTTTGGTATGTTCGCATAAATTTGTTTAGTTGGCTCGTATCCCCACTCTCTTTTCTTCACAATCGATCTTGTCGACGCATTATATATCCCAACTTCAATGTTTCCGTTTCTTTTAACTTTTAAGTTACTTTAAAAATTTTCACTAATTTCATTAATCAAACTTGAAAGTTCACCTAAATTGCTTTATTAGAAATATTTTATAAAATTTTCTGATTTTACACTTATAATAAATTAACTCCCAATGGTCTTATAATATGTTAACACTTTCCTCATATTTATAATAAATTAATAATTTTTCACAAAAATCATGTCTTTCAAATGCTTTATAACCCACACGATGGGACGAGTTATGTGGACCATCCGACGATCTAGGTAATTATGGAGGCCTACATAATTACTAAAGTCCTCGCATGGAAATCATAGTACGTACAATTGTATTTCATAATATAGAGTCGAAAGTAGTTGGGATAACGGTACAAATGTAGAAATGATAAGGACATGGTGGATACGCCGCTGGTACATCCTATATATAAGTGCCCTTATTGGGTTTTCATTTGGAGCGTTGTTTTAACTATTCAAATTTCTGTGTTATGATAAAATTTTAAAAGTTATATTTAAAATTTTTCTTTCCCCAAAATGTAATGGTTTTGTTATTATATACTTTAATTACGGGACGAAATTCCCTAAAGTAGGGGAGACTGTAACAACTCGGACTTTTCGATAATATCAAATAGCATATTACCCGACCCGTTTTCATTTTTAATAGATTAATCAATAAAATATATTAAATTTATATATATATATATATATATATATATATATATATATATATATATATATATATATATATATATATATTATCTTAACTTTGGATTAAATACAATTCACACCCCAAACTCTAGTTTTAACCTTCTTAGATTCCACCTTTGATCTTCAAGGGCTTTTTTGCAAACCTGGTTATTAATTATGAAATATTGTATTCAACCAACCCCAAAACCAAACCCGTGACCCGTATCCATTCAACCCGGATAACCGTTTTGATTTCTTGCACCTAAATCTTCGTTGCAATCATGGAAATGATCAATCAAATCATAATATTTACTAAATCGCTCTTCACCGACGTTCTCAATTATGTAAACTGGATCAATTTGATACGTATTGTTATCTTTAACGAGCCGTCAGAACCCATTTAGCGTAATACCATCTAGACATGATAATAATCAAATTAAACTTGTCTGGACGACCCAATTCACATCGCGATTCAAACCCCCTTAATCAATTATGTTACCTTAAGCCGTGGATAGGTGTTTCCTATCTAGTTCAGGGCCGTCGGTTTGCTGTGTATGTTCACCATCAATTCGTCGCCAATATAGGTAATCAATACATCCATTGTAATCGTTTTGATGTGTTTAATGATTACCCTAACATTAATTTAACAAACAATAAGCAGATTAAAAAGTTTACGATTCTAGGGTTTAGTTTTGATTTCGGGATAAAACTGGTTTTGTATATATTAGTTCGTTTTCAGTTTCTTGTCAACTGGTGATCTTGTTCACCTGGTAGTCTGGTGCCGTGGTCATGGCTGAGCTGGCCAGGAGCGCAAGATCAAGCCCCGGCCAGCCCAGCATATTTTATTTTTGGTATTTTTCTTATTTTTAAATCTTTAAAGGTTATATAATAATTATAATGTATGGAATAAACGGTATTTTATCAAACCGAAACTTTAAAGTCTTACGTTATAGATATTCATATATATATATATAATATTTAAAATGCATTATTAATATATATATTGTTTTAAATAAACCTTATTTTGATTTAAAACCCGACATCTTTATTGATGTTACTCGTGGTTGAACATAGTTATAAACTTGCTTATATAATAAATGTTATATTACTAGACCGACATCTGTAAGTTCATGTTCCTCGTTAACCAATTTCTGCTACAAGTGTTCGTATATATATATATATATATATATATATATATATATATACATATATATATATTAACGTTTGTAATTACTGATGTACACATTTATAATTGCTTATTATTTATTTAAGTACTAGTTACCTAATTATATTATATTCAATTCGTATTAATTTAAACTAATTAGATTATAGGATAAGCAAGTGTTTCTATTAATTAAATAATGACTAATAATATTATTTTCATAATAACAAATAGCCCGTAGAAATCGACCGTTCAAATCCATAATCACAATCATAACTCAAATCACATCGAAATCTTAAATCATTAAATCATGTTATATCATTTATAATTAATTTATATTATTATATGTAGTTAGGAGTCCTTGTCGGTGAATCCGAAGGGGTTTAACTGCTCTCATCCTCACATCATCGCTTCTATTTCGTTCATCCGATCAGGTGAGTAATCACTCCCCTATTTTACTTGTTTTCAAAAGTTTTGGGGACACTTGCGTACCATTTATCATATTATTTATCTTATTATTTCTCAAACGCAAACTGTGATCTTTGTGTTGTGTATCAATTGAATGATTGCATGTTACTTGCTATTTGCTTACTTGCTTACTTGAATCGCATTCGGAGAGGTCCAACATAATCTCATTATAGTATGATCATACGACCGTCGTAGTGGCCGGAGCCCGATCGCATTGGCAATGGTTTCACCGACACCTCATTTTTGGTAACCAATGCCCATTCGCATGGCAACGGTTTAGCCCTTTCTTTATGGTTGATTGTTTATGTATGTGCTACAGTTTAATTGTTTATACTCACAGATAACAGTTTTGCCTATTTTTATTCACTTATATCATTATATAGTATTACCACTTTTGTTTGTGTCAAAACTGGTGATCTACTCACTCAACATGTGTTGTTGACAAACATATATTTTGTACGCATTTGCAGGTTATAGATTTGGATTGCTTATCGAACTGATGCTCACATAGAGATGACTTTAGGACAAAACATATACAAGAATAGTTTGTTTTGTATTTGTAATTTTCTTTAGTTTTGTTGTATATGAATGTTGTTTGATGATAAATAAATTAATTAGATATTGTCGCTTTATAATATTGCATGATAGTAACCTTGTGAGCTGTGTCAATCAGATCACGCCCCAACATTTCCGCCTTAGGTTGGAGTGTGACAGTTGTGTTCGCATTTACCTACTGAATTAAATGGGTATGTAATGTTCAAGTTAGTTGATATGTTGAACTTGTTTAGTTAAATATATAGAACACCAATCTCCTTGTCTCTCTTTTTTACAACCCACAACTTGATTAATACACTTACAACTTGAATGCTATTCACTAACCAAATATAGATAAACGGGTTAAATGAGTCATGTTCTTGTTATACGATTTTATGTTTGTTCTTGTTACATGTTTTTAAGTGTGTGGTAGGGTTAACGTTTTTATCACAAAAAAGATACATGTCGTATTTAGATTGATCAATTCAACCTACTAATAAAATACAATCGACATCGCTATATCTGCTTAGTCCACATAGGGGTGAGCAAGAAACTGTTCGAAACCAACTAACAAAGGAACCAGAGCCAGTGTATTAGAATTGTCAAAGAGTGTTACCTTATGGTTTCTGGTTCTCAATCTTTTTATTAAACGGTTCCCGTCTCATTTCCGAGTAGAACCGACGGTTCAAGGTGTGGAACTGAAGAACTAGATCGCTAAAATTCATAATTTACCCTAGTTTTATGAGCTTTTTATATTCACTTTTCAAAACATCTAAAAACAAAATCTTACTCAGAAGTTTGAATGTTTCTACTTTTGGTTGGTTTGATTTAATTTTGATTTTGATTGTTGCAATGCATAAAGGTTGCACACCCATTTGATGAATAACCGACCAAATCGAATCTGACACCAAACTAATTAGCGAGAAAACTGACTTAACCGGTTTTAAAATTGAACCGGTTTACTACATTAGGCCATGTTTCTATTTTTTAGTCATTTTCGGATTCGGTTCCGGTTCAGTTTTGATAGTTCCGACCCTTTGCCCAGCCATAAGTCCACATGACACCCTTACACACATTATACTACACGTACATGTATTAAAAGAGCATGTGTAACCAATTATTCATTTTTAAATTAAACAAACAAATAGCATAATGGAATGCTGTCATCTATGCCATGAGAACATATACGAATTATGAATAAACTAATTTGATAACCCTAGAGATTAACTTATTTTATTTTCAAATTGTTTGGGCGGAGCATCGAATGTACCACGATTCACATTGAACGTACAACATACACCACTCTTGTTTAGCATCCAATAAGATGTCTCCACGTCAGCGGTCAATCATAGCCTACTAGGTGATTAACGACCTCCTAAAAGGTGCACATGGCATCATATGCAATTGCCTTTTGGCATGTCTGTCCTATCATTTTCTTATTCAATTTTATAACTTTTAAAAGTATATCTCGCCTGCTTATTTTTTTTAGTGAAAACCCCTAATCTTATAATACTATTTTTGGATAACATTATAAGATTATGAATGGTAATTGAAATATAACTAAAAATATAAGTCAAACAGCAAACTAAACCGTACAAAATTTTACAGCCTAATCATATACTTTAGTTTCTATTTTTGGATGTTTGTTTTAATTCAGATTACGATGTAAAACTGTAAACAAACTGATCAACTAGAATTTAAAAAGAAAAAAAAAAGTCGATCACCAAATCAAATAGCGTTCAGCTCTACCATTTTAAACCGGGCCGCGGGCCCACAAACACATGTGCTTGTTATATAAATGTGTTCATCTGTTTGACTTTTGGATTGTCCTGTTTATTCGTTTTGGGTTATTCCATGGTAATCAAGCATAACCAAATTCAATAAGATTCAAATCAAACAGAATAATCATATTCGAATTTGGTCTGATTTACGGTATTGCTCAAAGAATAATTTTTTATTTTCAGTTTTACTTTAACTTTTATTTTCTTGTATCATTAATTACAATAGTCATACCCAATAAAAATCTCACTAATAGCAAGACTATCGGTAGCCTAATAGTGTTTCTAATGGGTGGGATTGTTAGTGAATTAGGTGTGATAAATAAAATTGATTTTCTTAGAGGCCGTTTAGGGAGAACTGGATGGAGCTGAAATTAATTCCATCAAAATGTATGTATGATTGATCATTGAATTAGAATTGGGAAATTTTGGTTTCATACAATCATAAAAATTCACGTTCCTTTACACTAATGATGAAATTATAAACACTGCATTAGAATGTTTGAAACCAATGCTACTTTCATCGTAGCTTGTACACGACAAAGGTATTGCTAGTAACAAGTCGACCGACAAAAACATAAGAAGAAATTCAACCCTTTAGAGAAAAAAAAAACATTTGCTTTAGTAGATTATTTATTTAAATGAACACCGCTTCATCGTCCTTCACTTTTCTGTAGAACTAATAATACCTTATAAAATACTCTGCAAACCCCTTGTGAATTTCTATACTCTGCAAACCCCTTTGTGAATTTTTATAGCAAAATTGATAAACGAAACACTTTAAAAGTTTTATAAACATTCCAAGAATAAAATTCCAGTTCGAACCTTCGAATTTGAGCAATTGATTTTAGATCTTACTAGTAAGTATTAATAGCTACATTTTATTTAATCGTGGCTTCTGCTAATAATATATTATGAAGCTCGTTTGTAATAAAATTATTAAATAATTTAAAGCGATTGCAAAAGTTAACGATTACCATATTTGACTTCTGAAGATGTGTCTGCCGTGCCAGTTGAATTCGTTGGGACCTTGTCAACAGGACGTTTATGCCAACGAATGCCACCACCACTTATGTTTGCTTTAAAATATACTTTTTATTTAAATATATAATCTTAAACGATCTCAAAATAAGATATCTTTTAACTTTATGCATTTATTTATTAAAATAATGGGTTTCGTTCTTGAATATGCATGCATTTTCCTTTCTTATCAATTATCATAAACGTGAACTCATAACTTTCTCTTATCTAGTTAAATCATTAATAAAAAAAAGTGGGTTGTTCTTTTTATTCCATCTTAATTATTTGTGCCAATAATCTCTAGTTTAAGTATTTAAGATAGTTTAAGTGGTTGGAATGAGTAATTTAAAAACTTCATTTGACAAAAGAAGATATTATGTTCAAGTCTCACTTTAGATAAAAAAAACTAGGAGGCTTAAATAACCTATAAGTGGGTTTTCTCTAGAGAAAGGAATGAAGATGATTGGGTGAGCCGGTGACCCGTCAATGATCCAAATTGACCGTTCAAAAATTTTTTGAATTTTATGTGCTGGTGTAAATCTTGTATCAGTACGTGGTTAAATGTCATACTTAAAATTTAAGAGTTTTACGAGCTAGTTTTTCTTCTAGTTTGAGTCTAATAAGGATTTGTATAAATTCAAGATTAGAGGTAATAAATAGAGGTGCTTTGTAATCAAGCTAAACACCACAATTAATAATACAAATGAGAATTAGATTCATTATATCTTATTACCACACTTTTAATACGTACACTTGTTAAACATAAGTAAACCTGTTAAGTTAATCACTTAATTAAATAATGTGTTATTATCTTTTTTTTTTCTATACTATTTAATTTACTAATAATAATATATTTAGCTTGTAAACTTAAACCTTGAATATCATACTTAACTACTACTGTTATTAGAAAATATAATGAACACAAATTTAGTAGATTAACCATGTAAATAAACACGCAGTAGAAGCACCAACAAACACACTATGAATTCGGTAAGCATGTCTTGTTAAAAAAAATGACTCAAAGGAAGCTAAGGTCTAACTTACAACTTATTTAGTAAAAAACTTAGAGCTGAAGCTTTTATATATTAGTAAGCCTGATTAGACTCACTAAAGTAAAAGAGACTATTTGTTACATAAACAAAATCATTTATAGATATATTATTGTATAACTTCTATATAATCAATCCAATGTTGTAAAAGTAGGTTTACAAGGCTGAGTACTCCTCGAATACTCGCTACAAGGTCTGGCGCCGAGGGGAGTTTCTTAAACTCCGCCTATTTTTTAAGAATCGATCAAAGGTGGTCAATATAAGCCAGAATCGCATCTAATTGGTCAACTTGGGCCGATTTTGACTTAAAAATAAAACATAATTCATATTTCTATAATATTAAAAAATACCTGACTTTTTTTAACTAATGATTAGCAAATTTTAGAATAATTTAGTATCTAAAAATGTATTTATCTTATTTATATTTATATTCACTTATTTTGTTATAAATATTATTAAACTTATGATATTTGACATATATAAAATATCTAAAAGTTAATTTTCTTTATATTTACCATTTCTGAGTACTCCCCGAGTACTCCGAGTACACCCAACTCCCCAGTCGGCCGCCTAGGGTCCACCTAACGACTTTTGCAACCTTGATCTAATCAGCTTGAACTATCATAACAAATTAATAAAATGAACAAAGAATAGGAGGCTTATGTTTTCAACTAGGGATGACAATGAAACCCGAACCCGATGGGGAAACCCGACATAATTGGGACGGGTAATACCCGACCCATCAGGGTTTGGGACTGGTTTGGGATTTGTAATATACCCGTTATCCGATAACATTAACCTATTTACCTGATTATATACCCGACATAACTTTTTTTATGATTATATATAGTAGACTCTAAATATTTTAAATATATCATATGTTGAAACTTGTTTATAGCAATTATTTGAGACATTTTATTTTTATGGTGATCATTATTTATGATCGATTAGTTATATTTCATCAAACCCGATAGAAACCTGATGGGTTTTAGGCCGAATATACCCAACAGGTCTTTTGACAAAACCTGATTGGAAACCCGAAACCCGATGGGAAAACCCGAAACCCGACGGGTAATTATCCGATTAAAACCCGATGGGTTTGAGATGGACTTTCATAACCAGGTATGGGTTTGGGAATACCTAAACCCGACCCAAACCCGACCCATTGCCATCTCTATAATTTCAACAAATGAATGTGCAAATTGCACTGCTTCCCAAACCTATCAATATCATGTGTTGAATGATACTTACATGGTTGTTACTTAGGGTTTCATGAGACGTGCTGTGATGATAAACTTATGCCCGATTGAAACATTTAGTAAACTCGGATTGAATTTTTTCAGACAGCAAACTCACACACCCCTAACCGAGTCTAAATTTACACCGCTTTGCCCATAATATTACTGATAAGGAGACCGTCCTCAAGAAACCTCAACAAACCTTGGCGAGTGCTCTTTATGGTAAACACGTACATGATTTGGAGGAGCGATTCGATATGACCCCGAGACAAAAGGCAGTTTTAGCTTGTCTCAAGGGGGCTCATGCCCAGGATTTTTTGACTGTTGTGCCCATTGAAGGTCTTGGGCAACGGATGTCGGCAGTTGAATACAGAGCCATCCTTAAATACCGGCTTATGATTCCCCTTTTCCCTCCAGATGAATTATGCCCCATTTGTAAAAAAGCTTGTTTGGATAGATTCGGTGAGCATGCCCTTCACTGTAAGGAATTGCCGGGATTCAAGTATCGTCATGACTGGGTTAGAGATGTGTTATGAGATGTGCTTAGACGTGCCGGGATCTCAGCCAAGAAAGAGGCACCTGTTAACTTTTTGACTGATCCGCGTGAGGGAAGATCTACCCTGCGTCCTGCGGATGTTCTTGTGTTTGGCTGGGCAGGGGGTAAGCATGCGTGTGTTGACCTCACTGGGGTGTCCCCGTTGGTGGGGCTGAGAGACAGTGGCTTCGTACCGGGACAGGCGGTTTTGAGAGCGGAGTCTAGGAAGGTTGCTAAGCATGAGACATTGTGTTTGGAGAATCAGCACGTGTTCATTCCATTTGCCTTCGACACTTTTGGATCCCTAGCTCCCGAGGCGGTTTGCTTCTTGGAGCGGGTGCAGAAGGTGGTCCACAGTGACTCGCAGAGCCCGAGGAACCAAGGATTTATATTTAGTAGAATAGGCTTTGCGATTCAAAAGGGGATAGCGGCGCAGCTTGTTGCTCGCTTACCCATTATCCAGATGTAGTTCGGTTTGTGTTATATATAAAAGGATCAATATTTTCTAAAAAAAAAAAAAAAAAAAAAACCTTAACACCTTAATACCATTGGGCTACAAGTCCTTTAATTGGTAAACGTGGATTTGATGTGTAAATTGGTTCAAGCTCCAATCCCGGTAATTAATATCTTGTATTATAAACTGTTTTAAATAGCACTACTAGTAAACTTTTTCTTCTTCCTCTCGTCTTTAATAGCTAATGTTGATGGTAATTTCCATGTTGAACTTGTGGTTGTATGTATGATGATGAGTTGTTTTGTAGATGATGATGAGGTGGGCTGATTAGATGTAGTAGGACACGGACTTGTTGGTTGTAGTTGACGGGTATCTTACTGAATTTAACTAACGTAATTTTAAGATGAGTGAGGAGTTGGACTGTCCTTAGGATTGACCAACTCACATCGATCAGTTGCTAGTCGAGTGTAAGCGTAGCTAAATGTACGAACCAAGTGTCAAAACGAGGTAGCAACTTTGGGCTCTTTTAACTTTCATTGTTTCTTATCATAAACAAAGGGATTTGAAGTCAATTTATTCCTTGGATTCTCCACATTCTGTTCTTGGTATGTTTTAGATCCATTTGGGTATGTTCATCAGTATGCCCTTAATTAGTTGGGGTGTTTAATTAGTGAAAATCACCTAAGTATAGGGATGGCAATGGGTCGGGTTTAGAACGGATTTAGGTATTCCCAAACCCATACCCGATTATTAAAGCTCATCCCAAACCCGTTCCAAACCCGATGGGTATTTATCGGGTAATTACCGGTCGGGTTTCGGGGATACCCATCGGGTTTCGGGTTTCCTATCAGGTTTTTACAAAATACCCATCGGGTATACCCGGCCCAAACCCGTCGGGTTTCTATCGGGGTAACAAAATATAATGTAATGTAAGTTACTACCTAGCAAACAAGAAAAAAATTGAGCTGCAACTAGTTGACATTTAAGTATATACAGCCTTGAAAAAGATAGCTATACAGAAAATTAAATAACACTGACCCAAGTAAACTAAATATACATGTTTGGTAGCCGATTAAATAAACTCAAATCGTTCAGGAAAATGCACAACATAATGAGCATGAAGTATTCCATCTAGGCATCTTAACACTTAATGTTCAAAACAAATTATACAAAATTTCATATAGAATAAATGATTAATAATGTATTTATACAAATATATAAAAAAATAAAGTTATGTCGAGTATAACGGGTATATAATCGGGTAAATGGGTTAGTGTTATCGGGTAAACGGGTCAGGTAATCGGGTATATTACAAATCCCAAACTCATCCCAAACCCACAAAATATTTCTAACCTAATCTCAAACCCGTCCCAAATCCTAATAGGTCGGGTATTACCTGTCCCATTTGTATCGGGTTTCGGGCGTTCTCATCGGGTTCGGGTTTCATTGCCATCCCTACCTAAGTAGTCATCTTGACTAAATATATCACCCAAATAGATAGTGACTTTTTTTTTCTCGTTTTAATATATTTATCTCTACGACAGTACAAATGATTACATCCAACTAAAATACACTTGAATCAAAATAGCCATTTTTTTTGTCACAAAACCACTTTTACGCCAATTATGACACTCGTCAATGTGTTATTGGTTGTTGAGTCTAACTGGTGCAAAAGTAGTGAGCTTTTATATAAATGTGCAAGACTGTTATATAAATGTCTAAATAGTTGCTAAGTTGTGCGCCAAAATGTCTTGTTTCCAATATTGATCGAGTATTTAATTAAAAGAGTTAGTGAAAGTCAAATTTGATCAGTTTTCACAAAAGTCAATGGCTATTTTGAATATTTGATGATATATTTAGTCAGCATGCCTATTCACATGATTTCCCCCTTTAAGTCAAGCATTAATATGAGTAGGTAATGACCATAATTGTTTAATAAGTGACATCCAATTATTCATAACCAACTTTAGCATCAACTTCTAATTTTCAAATGTTAGGATCACATTTGTTGTTTTTGTTAAATAGACCCAAACCTTAACACACTGTATCTTAGGTAGTTAGGTATACATCTTCATGAAGCAATTGTTAGGAGGATAGGCTCATAACAAAGCTATAAGATACATGAATGGATAGTACATATATCAAACATAAATACACAATCAAACATATATCTACAATGTGAATACATGCTATCAAATACACATAACATTTAGCATAAACAAACATATCATACAAATTAAACAAACACAGACAAAAAAAATCAAATTTTATAATATATGTTTAAAACACTAACCTGTCATATGTATAAAATCCACATATACATGTCTCACACATAATTACAACCAAACAACTATGACCAATCCTAGTAACATAAAGATGGTAAAGTTTAGTACCTTTTAGTCTCTAAATTTCACAAATCAACATGAGAAGCATGGTGAATACACATGAACCACTGACCATCGATCCTCTCAAACACATTGGTTGCAAATTGACTTCCCCAGTTTTTACCAGTAGTCCTCACCATTTCAACACACGTGACATACCCGACATCACCTCTAACATGAACTTGAACATCTTTAACCTCAATACTCAGCGGGAACTCATAATCTGCCCAAACATATTCCCAGCTTCCCATTACAAGCTCATAACCACTTATCCCACTCACACCTGGATGCACGACACAAACACTATCACTTTTCGACCATAAAGCTTGCATCGTGGCTAAATCACCGTTCCTAAACGAGTTGTAAAACCGAGTATTTGCAGCTAAAACTGCAGCCTTGCTATCTTCATGAAGATGTTTGAGGTTATCCCTGATTTTTGCAGCTTGTGCATAATTCTCTTCCTGGATTGCTATCTGCAATTCTTTCTTCAAGGTTTGTTCATCTAATATCATACTTTCACTGCTTATTGTTCCTTCTGAATCATTCATCTTCACTTTACACGGTTTTAACAAACTGTATTGTTTTCTAGACTGTAATAAAGGTGTACTGATCTTTCTGAAAGCAGTTATACAAGAAAACTGCATGCTATGAAGATGGCTGTTGTTATGGAAGCTTCCCTGAGAAATAAAACATCGTCATAAGTAGGAATGTAAGAATGTAAACGAACCAAACCGAAAACGGCCTTGTTCATGTTCGTCTGTTAAGCTTTTATTGGACAAGCGAACGATTCATGAACACCTAACCGAATGGAATTCCTTGTTCGTTCATTAAGGAAATGAATTCGTTCATTATATTCACATGTTAATTTACAAATAAATTATCACATAACAATCATATATATTTTTGTTTCAAAGTAATAATTTTGCTTATATTTATATGATTAAGATTAGTAAAGACTTTGAATAGAAAGTTAAAAACATGTTCGTTCATTTACTAAACAAATGAGCATAAACGAACTTGCCGCCGAACAATATGTTGAGATCCTTGACAGCCCTAATCATGAGATATGAAGTAGAGAGTAAAATGTAAGCTAAACATTAAATCAGCAAATATGTGGTTGTGTTCATAACCAATGAATTCATATCAATCATATACTATACTATACACTACACATCAGTGAGCAAAGAATGTAATACGAATCAGTTACATTGAAAGTCAAGATCTCGATAAACTGAGACGTAATTATTAGTTGTGGATCGTGACTAAGATCTAAATCAATTTCAGCAAACGCATAGTTATTATTATTATTATTATAACAGAAATGAATCGATGGATCAATTAATATTCTGTATTCGTACTCACATTGGTGATGGAAACGGGTCGGGTCAACTGGTGCTTCGCTAACGTAGTGGAAATTGTTGATAGCTCCATCATTGTAAGTTCAAGGTATCTATAGCATAGCACAGATGATCAATGATAAGATTATTCTATTATTATTATTATTGTGGATTGATTTTAGGGTTGAAAATTAAAACGCAGCAGGGTTATTATTGACTTTTTATTTTATTAGAAAGTGAAACACACATCTCTGCACCCTGAGATTTCACTCAAATGCCAAGTTTACTCTACTCCTCTTTACGATAATGGTTCAATGCTACCTTTATCTTGTTTCAATTAGAATGAAAACCAGAAATTACTATTTGAATAGACTACTCTTCATGGAGATGGATAGTTGACACCTGTTTGGTTCACTCGTTATTAGGGGTTCATATAGATAAAATGGGTTTTGTTAGGCAAACTGTTTTTTTACAAAGAATGTTCAAGATTAGGGGGAGAGGTGTGATGATTTCTTCCACTTCCATGTTCTTCTTGTGACATGGTCAAAGAGGAGGAGGTAGATCATTTTATTTTTTATTGGTAACCATGAAAATCTGTTATTAGAAAATTATGGGACCCGTCAATACCACCCTGTTAATCAATGGGATTAGGTAAATCATAGCATATGCTAAAAGAGTGGCTTTCAAGTGGTTAGATTAGAAACTAGTGGAAGCAAGATTCAAATTTAAGACCTATGCTAAAGGAGAATCAAGTGTTTACCACGGCACCACACCTTGTATGTCTTTAATGTTGGGAATGGTATCAATGTATTTCAATAACTAAATAGGGTCGTTAATCTGTATAGCAAAAACGATTGAGCGAAGGTTGTTTATGTGATTCGTGACACAAACAAGTCTTTGGCTTGAATCCATAGCTACTAAAGTGGTGGTATACGAATTATATGAGTAACTTACCGAATCCAATTCTTCATACCTCAAGGCCATTATTTTTGTAACATGTGTAATTTGAAAGGGTAGCAAATTAACAATTTTTTCATGTCACCTGTACAAGGATACGGTCAGTGCAATAGTCAAAGCAAAGTTACCAGTCTGCTCCAAACATATTAGTATTAGTATATCAGGTAAAAGAGAATGCATTTTCCAGAAGCGATCAATATCTTTTAGAACTAAATAATATAACTTCAACATTATTATGGTGCGCCAAATGACGACACATGTTTTCAAAAGAAAAAAATACGTTAGTAACAACAACATTTTGGTCATTCTAACTCCAGAACACGGATTGATACAAATGCCTGATTTGCGGCAAACAAAGTAGTCATTGTTTTCCATTGCTCAAACTTGTGGTATGATCTCTCATTTTGGGGTTTCGCAAATCTTAACTCACAATATGGCGCATCTATTTACCCCAAGAGACTTGAGTAGATTCACACCACCCGTCCACAACCGTGAAAAAGATCCCATGCGCGCAGGTGCAGGGGCCGGTGGTGCATCTTCGTCCCCGCCCTCCTTTTCCTGGCTAGAAATCAATGGCTCTTGTGCCTCCTCAATTCTACCCTCGTTGACTTTATTATCTACTCCAACTTCTGATATCTCTCCAGGCTTCTTGTCAAACAATCCTTTAAATTGCTTACGCGCTTTCTTCTCAACTTCCTGTTATAAGTGGTGATCATATTGTATAACACCTACTAACGTATTATTGCAACTTTTTTATTCGATATATTATTAACTAACTAACTAACTAACTAACCTGCTCGGTCTGCTTCAGTTTAAGAAGAGCTGCCTTTGCATTGGCTTCAGATGATTTGTCTATGGTTATCATCTATGTTTAAAGATTAATAACAATGATCAAAACATAAATTTTTTTTTTAAATCAAACTGAATAAATTTAAAAAATTACCTTGTTGAAATCTGCTCTTGCTTCATCAAACTCACCAAGCTCCATGTAAGCCATTCCTCTTCGATAAAGTGCTTTAACATGAACAGGATTAGCATCTAATACCTGCACAAACAAAAAACAATCAACAATGTTCATTAATATCAGCAATTATTATATTCTGATGATCTGATCATAGTAAAACAAAGGAACTTACTTTATTACACATCTCAATTGACTTTCGACAGTCCCCCATCTTCAGGTAGCATGCAGCCACATTCAGATTCAACAGATTCTTTTGCACCAAAAACATTAATATACAATTTTAAAAACTATACACATTACTCATGAAAACTCGTAAAAATATAATGAATCCTCATACTCGTGTATTTGCAAACTCTTTTCCCTCCTCGTCATCTTGAGGATTGACGTGATTGAATTCTCGTAGAACCTGCAACAAAATGCATAATCATGTCATATTACAGTCAAAAAAATCACCCCTTGATAAGACCATACTTTCATATTTACATAAAATGCTCTCAAAGTTGGTAGTTATAATTTATAATGCAACAATGGTGAGAGTTTGTACCTTCTCGTATTTTGTTTTGGCAAGTGCATATTTTCCTTCTTTAAAAAGCCTGTTACCCTGGATAAAAAAACAGGGCCTTGTGAATAACTTACCATATGATATCAGTATATTCACAACAAATACAGGAATATCCACACAATCATCTAGTATAATGTATATTTGAATATATAACAATAGTGCTTATTTTATATACTCAAGTTCTAGACTTTAGACACTGAACTGGATAACAAGATGAGATTCAAAAATTACAGAATATATACCGTGCCTTTGGTCTTCTCAACATCGTCCATGATAGCTCGAAAATCCATGCCGGTCCAGTCCTGTAGAAGAAAACATTAATGTAACTTAGCATTTTCTCACTTTTATTGTTTAAAAGAAATGAAACACCATAAACTCGTTTACCTTTAGCATTTCAAACCCAAGAAGCTCAATAACCCATTGAACATGAGCACCTTCGGGAACATTAGCTGGCCTATAGTCACAACAAAGAAGAAACGCAGACAAATTAAAACATCAAGATTAGAAAATCTAACAACTGCATGTAAAGCTGTATGATAACAGAGCTGACTGAAAATAAGACAAAACAAACCTGGTAAACTTGTCATACGCATAATCTGGGGGGCAAGTAACAATTGATACCTCTTCAGGCAACATTAACCGAACACACATCTCAAAACCTTCAGGTACCTAAATTGGTAACATGTGTCAATTGGTAAATTAACTTACTAAACGCAACTTCTTGAATTTACATGTGTCATTCAAGGTTAGGATTAACTTACAAGGCCTTCCCCTGATGAAAACTCCAAAGGTTGACCATCATTATCAATTCGTGTATCATAGAAAACTGTCTTTTCTTCATTAAGAAGCATGCCCTTGTAATGCACACGCAAACGACTGTCTTGAAGAGGGCAATCCATAGGAAATTCACCTGATTGTTTCAAATAAACAAGGAGCACAAATAACATCTTTACATGCTAAAAAATGGCTACTAAATTTAGATTACTCGTGTAACTATATAATATCAAATATCTTGCAAAAGGTTAAACTTAAGGGCTGAAACAGCACCTTTGCCATCTCTTACGCGCCGTTTTATAAGCCGACCATCTCCTAGCACATCACGTACCTGTAAATGATACACAGGTGGATATATTATTTTTGTTTAAAAAAGGAAAATTGAAGAGACTCTGATAGGGAATACAATGCACATCCCTGTGCATATAAATAAAAAGAAATATACTTTAAACTAAGGAAGGAAAAAACATTGGCATACCTGAATAAAATGGATCAACTCCACTTCAAAGTGAGCTTCTTCAATACCTTCTACAGAAGGTGTTAAAGGGCTTTGACTTAAGTACTGACTTGTAACATAAATCACTGCCTTCTCTCCACGTGACATTGTTCCTATACCCATTTCAAGACCTTTAGGTACCTGACATGAAAATCCAACGAACACCATAAAGCATACAGAAATCTTATTTTGTGCATAGCTGCATCTAATGCACCAACCGTCATGTAAAATAAACAATAACTAAAACTAAGATTAGAAAACTAATTCGACAAACAAGAATATATGTCAACAAACCTCAGATTTTCCGAAAGTGAACATAATTGGTTCGCTGGTTGTAGCTAATTGAAGTGGTTGTCCATTTCCCAACTTGGCTGAAACCCTATAAAATCAGCCACAGCCCACAAGTATATTAATATTGCAGTCATTTCAGAAATAATTAGATTTCCTCCAAATGTGTGTTTATGTGTGTTTGAGAGAGAGAGAGAGATGACAACATACGAACCTGGCTTTTATTTCATAGAGATCTCTCGGATTTTCCCAACTCTGTGCCTCTTTTATAACCTGTCCGGTGAATGACACATTGAATTTAGAACTTTCACATTGAAACATATTGCTAATTAAGTCCTAAATTCAACTACAGCCTTTTTATATAGAAAAGAAATGTAAACAAGAGACTGACTATTACATATACTATTGCTATATAAAAAAATAAGTGAACAAAAGTGCATACCTTCTTCAAGATTCCCAAATCTTCAGTTACAACCTGAAGAACATTCACAAAGCAAAAAATAAAAATAAAAATGAGTTATGATATCAAGTACTATTAACAAGAACTCATAAACCTAAGCAAATGTGTCAATTTAGTGCTAAAAAACCAATTGCAGCTCTTGCCTTGACTTTAGAAAACTCAATCAGCTCAATCTCAAAATTAAGTTCAGCATCCTTGGGAAAGCTATCTGAAACAGAAACCGGACAGTCCTCCTCACCATAGTGCAATTCAGGCTTCATTTTTAACTGAAACAGTTAACACAAAAGCACGTGTTAAAGATCAATCTAAATAACAATCCAGCACGACAATTACAACACCAACTACTAAATATACTATGATCACCACCCAACACTTAGTTACTCACCACTGCAATTTCACCCTTCAACATTGTCGGAATTCCTTCTAGCAGCCCTAATATCATCTTGCTCTTACCCAAAACCTGCCTTGTTGGGATGCCTTTGCCTACACAAATTTGATGATATAAGGTGGATTAACAAATTCAATGTATAATAAGCCATAAAAATGAATGATAAATGAAACATAAGAGTCGTGCGCACCGCCAAATTCTGAGCGAGTAGACTGAACAACCACCCCATCTAGTGTTCGAACAGTGCAATGATATATGATCTGCACAAGAAAACATCAAAAATAACATTTAGTTGTGCTCTTTTATGGGATTCCTTATTTGCATGCAAAAGGACTTTTTGTCAAAAGTTAATAAGTCACAATATCCTGACTTATTAACTTATAACTCACGATATCCTAACTTACCAAACACCTTATGATCTTATTAACTTTTTTGAAAAGTTAATAAGTTAAAAAGGAGCCTAAATAAGCAAAATCCCAAAAACCCCCTTAAAGTAGTTCATAAAAGGGATTAAGGTATAAAAAAATGAGCTCAATGACTGTCACATATTATTCTAGTACTAACCACATACTGTATATTCATTTATCATTTATAAGCTATCAATTAAGAGTTAATTAAACTATCTAATACAGTAAATCAAATTAGCAAAAATATTAATACAATCAGTCAATTTAATACCTGATCACCATCAGAAGGCATAGCATCACCACCTCCTGGTCTAATCATGGCCTTCATCAAGCCACCTGGAACCATCTTCTTCCTCCTAAACAAACAATCACACAAACCCAGTTAACAAAAGACAAATTGAAGGTGTAATAATTGAAATTAGACCTGTTATCGTCCTCATCGGAAGTGGTTTTCTTCTTGTTTGGCTTGTATTCTTGTTCCGTGTCTTTCACCACCGCCATGTTATGAGTATTGAAGTGATTGAAAAGCCTGAGTTGATATTTGCAGAGTGGGTAGATGAATCTTGGGTGCCGATGAGTTTAGGTGAGCGAACACGGGTATTGATTATTGACGGAGAGTCAAGCGTTATTAACTAAATAAATGATTCAGTTAACTGCAGAAGTTGTGACCTGGACTGGAGTGTAAAGTTTATGAGAAATTTAGGATAAACTTTTCTTTTTCACTTTTAAAATCTTTTGAATCCTACTATTATTAATCATCATGAAATGAAAATAAAATATTTGAGTTATGTCTTATAAGTCTTATAGTTTAAATTCCGAGTCTATCTGGGTTTTTACCCTATCGTGTGTTACGTCAAAGAGTTCTGCTTTTGAGATGGTACAACGACTCTCAAGTAGCAGTCGCCAGTGTTGAAAAAATCCCAACTAGGCACCGATTAATCCCAGATTAATCGTTAGTCCTCACTTCACTGATTAAATTTGGGCTAGTCGGCCAATTAATCGGTTAGCGGTCAAATCCGGCCAAAATCGACGATTTTCGACGAGATTCCAACCAAAATCAGTGGTTTTCGGCGAGATTCCGACCCAAATCAACTATTTTCGGCGAGATTGCAGCAAAACTAGCGGTTTCCAACGAGATTCCAGCCAATTTCCGGCCAAAATATGTTTGTGTATGTATAAAACTGAAAATTACATATAAAAATGTGTGTGTGTGTATAAAACTGAAAAAATCTTTAAATACTATTAAAGCAATACAATGTGGACACATTGCCATCATCTAGGTTGTCCACATGTGCAATCCAGTCATCAAGTTACCATTTTCATAAGGTCTAATATTGTGCCACGTGTCCTGCTCTCCAAACACCCAAAATAACAAAACCCGGTTTATTTTTCACAAATAATATTGATGCAGCCACCGATTCTCTCTCTAATCTCCTGATGATTATACGAACCCTAATTCCGCCGGTGAGATCTACAATCAATTCCACCACTGATATTCTTTGTAACTTCTCGATGAATATACGAATCCTACATCCGTCGTTCAGATCCACCATGGAACCTCTAGAGTGTTTACCAACAATACGTGTAAGGCCCCGTTACTGGTACCCTACATTTGGTGTTAGATTTACTCATAAACGCAGTTCTAAATATCAGAGTTAATTAAAACTTTACGTGGAATATAAAACTTCAACCATAAAACATTACATAACTTTCAAATCTTGTCTTATCAAACATTCATAGTCATTTAAAAAAAAACATAGTCTTTAAAACATCATAACATTCCCTTGAGACGCCAGTATCTTCAATTCGATGCCATGTGTCCTCATCAAGCGAACTGCCTCAATCTACCCACCTGCGTGCATACTAAAAGTTAGCTACGCTGAGTGAGTTCTAGTTAATCACACATTATACAATACATACACTTACCTTCAATTATGCATCCGAAGGTACATAATAATTACTTTACTAATTTACCTTTATTACATAAGTCATACATACGTTCGTACTTTAATACTTTTATACTATATAAATTATTGTCCTTTTCTATCTCAGATATTATTAGGGTCTGGTCCCTCTTTCCTTTGTCTATCTCAGATATTATTAGGGTCTGGTCCCTTTTTACTTCTATATCTCAGATATTATTAGGGGCTGATCCCTTTTTACTTCTATATCTCAGATATTATTAGGATCTGGTCCCTTCTATCTCAGATATTATTAGGGTCTGGTCCCTCTTTCTTCACCTTCGTACATACCGTCTTTACATACCCATAACATACATACTTTCTTTAATCATTCATACATACTCATATATTGTACATATATCTATCATACACATTCATCTATCATAAACATACTTCCCTTGTTAGCATGTGCAATATCCGAAGATCGTTCACATACCGACAAGCTTTCATTCACATTTAAGATATACATACATAACATATAAACCATATAAGGCATACACTTACCAGTTAAGGTAAGTGTATTAACTATCACATCGAGTATGCACACAGCCCCGAAAACATAACAAGGAAATGGGGCTAGAAACTCACCTGAATGCGGTTACGTTCACCGTTTATGGTAATCCCTTTCTTGAGCTGTGCACGACTAACTGTATAACAATTACACGTATCAATTAACTATTACTACTCGTATTGTATTTCTATCTTTATATAACCCACAACGAACGGGGGTCCGGGGGCACCGGGGTTTTAGGGGCGGCAGCCCCTAGCGGGGTCCAAGGGGCAGAGCCCTTGGCTGGGGTTAAGCATTTTCTATTAGGATTTTAATTTACTTTCTAATTTGTTAACTCATTCTTCATAACGTATTAAGTTTGATTCGCTATCTGATTCATTACCAAACTTAACTTAAGCGAACTTAGCTACTGGCGAAGTTAACATCAGCGAACTTAGCTACTGGCGAAGTTAACATCAGTGAACTTTGCTAGTAGCGAACTTAACCAGTGGCGAACTTAACATCTGGCGAACTTAACTATCAGGCGAAGTTCACAGTTGGCGAACTTGCTTGTAAGCGAACATGCTGGGCGAACTTGCTGCGGGCGAAGTTACCCAGCAGCAGCTACGGCTCATCCCAAAACCCCTATAATCATTCCGTTTTAATGTGTAATATATTGATAAGAGGTTAATAATTCTCGCAAACGTTCCCATGGCCATTTTTGGATAAAACACGACCCGAAAGTGCATAAAGTTTGGACCTTTAAGATTAAAACGTTCAAAACTAGATCTTAGGGGTTCATTTAATCGAGCCGCATAGGTTTATGAGTTCATTAGCTTCGTTTTAGCAACAAGTTTACAACTTTACGTTTCGTCTATACCCGATCTATTCTCGTTCTAATTTCCAAGGCTAAACGCTTAAAAAAACGTAAACTTTAAAGGGTCAAGAACATACCTTAGTGCTCGTTTGGATCTCGTTTAGCTTGTTTATGAACTCTAGATCTTGTATATAGCTCGTGTAATAAAGATCTAATACAAGCTAACGTCCGATTGGTCTCAAATCTCTCTCGTCTCCCTCTCGGCCGTATATGGTGTAGTGATATGTGTGTGTTTTTTGAGTGTGTAGAGATTATGATGGAAAGAAATGAGGATTTAGGGTTTTAGGGTGGTTTAAGAGGATATTTATATCCCCTAAAGCCCATGGACCTAAGGCCCATTCCCTTTAATCAATCTTAATTAGTCCAAGTCCATGATCTTTTCCTTATTAGATGCTAGTTAATATTATTTAACACACGACAATTTAACGCGACTTTCTTTATTTATTATTAAATTATTTTAGGATGTTACAATACGAGCCCTAATTCCGCCGTTAGGATGCGCGCCTATTGGAGACATCAAGATCCTTGGAATTGATTCTCCGATGATTATATTCAAGGTAACTAACAATCCAATTTTGCATTTACAATTAGTTTATTTAACAAATTTTCCGTCTTTCCGGCCAATCCCCTATACGCATATTTTATTTTCTCTGACTTTTCCGGTCAATTATTTATTGTTTTGTTTATTTTATTTTATTTTAAGAACTTTATATCCTACCTATTTTTGGATAATTTTATGAAATTTTCTATTGTTTTTTGTTTATTTAATTTTAAGAAGTTAATTAAAAATCATTCAATACTTTATATCCGACCGATTTCTGGTTTTTTTATTTTAAATTTGTAATTGTTTTGTTTGTTCAAGTATTAAAATTTTTCGGTTAACCTGTTCTTATAGTTTTGTTATTCAAAACTTGATATTTAAATTTCCGGCTAATTTCCGTTCAATATATTCTGCCAGTCATTTTTGTATTGTTTTTTTTATTGAATTTTCAGTATTTTATATCCGACCAATCTCAGGATATATTTCTGTTAAATTTATAATTGTTTTCTTTGTCGAATTATTAATTTATTCCGGCTAACCTGTTTTTATAGTTTTGTCCTGCAAATCTTTATATTTTGATTTCACGCTAATTTCCGTTCTAATTTATTTTCCGACCAATTTATTTTTAGTTTAAACAAATAACAGAAACTTTTAATTTTGTTAAGATTATAAGTTTAGTAACATTTCTAAATCATAATTGTGAAATATTAATTTTGTTAAGATTATAAGTTTAGTAAGCTTTGGAAATTATAATTGTGATTTTTTAAAACAAACAATTTATTTTAAAATTAACAATAATAATAATAATTAAGTAAAGAATTTATGATTTCATTAACTTATTTCATTAACCATAAAATAATCCTAAATTAAGGAATATATTTTAGAATATTTTCAATCGTTTTTTTTGGAAATAATCATCTACAATAAACCCGTTTCATTATATTAATAATGTTTTAAGTTACCTTAAATTTTTAAATATAATCAATCGGTTATTTTTGAAAAAGGTAATTACAATAAACTGCTTAAATTATATTCAAACTTTATTTAGAAACTTTCTAAACATAATACGTTTACCATAATTTATATTCTCTACATTATACTATATAAATGTCTACGTAATCACATAAGTCATTATCATTCTTTTCATAATTATAAATTCTCCAACAATGTAAGCTCCTCCCTTTTAATAATTTTGTTTATGTTTCAAATAATTTATTCTAATCCTTTATATTTTAATTTTATTCATAGGACAATGGAAGCTCAAAAATTTACCATGCTTAAAGAGGTTGATGTTCTCAAAACATCACCATCAACTCTGAAGGTTAGAGTTATAAGACCGTGGAGCATAAAAGACAATAAAAATGTGAATGAGAATTTTATGATCGAGATGGTGCTCATGGATGAAAATGTACGTATCTAATTATAAATCTGTATCTAATTATTGATTGACTTTTAATGGTAATTATCATATATATTTTTTGCTTTAATGACAGGAGAATCGAATCCAAGCAACCGTTTAAAAACAGGATATCTTTAGATTCAAAAGATTCCTCAAGGAAAGCTCAACTCTGACTATAGTTAATCCGAGCGTTGGTTTAAATGGATCGAACTACCGTGTGATTGACTGTTCCAAAAAATTGGTGTTGGGACCAAACACACATGTGAATTCATGTCAGGAGTTTGATGGTCATCTGTTTGGTTTTAAGATGATTTCTTTTAAATCACTAATCAATAAAGATATTTCTATGAAATCGACAGTTGGTATAAAATAATTTTCTGACATGCAAATAAATAGATTTATAATTTTAGCGTTAGATTTCCATTAAATCTGTTAATTAATTATTTATTTATTTTTCTTTGTGTTAGATATTATTGGTCACGTGGTTCATGTGTTCAAGAGCAATGCTTCAAACGTCAAGGACAAAAACAAGCGTACAATGGAGATATCTGATTTACGGTATTACTATTACACCTAACAATTGATTACATATTTTTGTTAATAAACTTTATACTTATGACTGTTTGTAACGCTTCTATAATTTCAGTGGAAATTGTGTGTATCTCACACTATGGGATCATTATGCGTCTGAGCTCTCCAAATATGTAATTAAACATTTTGATGAAGGCCAGACCATTATTGTACTGCAGTTTGGTAGGGTTAAGTATTACACCAGTTCTGATGGTAAAGGTAACTATGTCTAATGTTTTTAACTTTCTTGTGTTTTAACATGTCACTAACTTAAACTAATGTGTCGTGGTATAATTTTCATTTTTTAGAGAAAGTATATGTGTCGAATTCTTTTGGATCTAATGTTAGCCGTTTCTTTATAAACGACTTTTTATTTGAAATAGAAGAATACAAAAACAGGTATATTATTAAACCAATATTGTTTTAGTTTATGTATTTAGTTTTTAAATTTCATATTATGTTACTTATTCCTAAATTCATTAAATTTTAAATGTTGTAGTTTGGTGGATCTGCTAAATGGAAATGATGTTTCTGTTCGTAAACCGATTCCGGTGAAGATCCTGTCGTTTGTTGATGATGAGTTTTTGAGAGCAACAGATTTTTTTAACATCGGTGATATTTGTACCATTGTATTTGTAAGTTAAATATTACAATCTTTATTTTATCCTAATTATCTTTCAATCCTAATTGAATATTTATTAAGTGCTTTTGTACTATAATGCAGCCTAAAAGTATCATTATCCTTGGTACAATTAAGGCAATCTACCCAGATACGGAATGGTATTACATTGGTTGTAATACTCGTAGCCGTAAACTCATGGAAAATAATGGTGAAGGTGGAAAGGAGTATGAATGCAAAACAGTAAAATGCAATGTTTTAGGTCTTATCCCTACACCTACGTATTTATTGAATTCAAATTCAAATGTGTAATTAGTGCATTGTAAAAGTGTATGTTTTTCTTTCTATTTACCTATTTATACACTTTTGTAGGTTCAAGATCAAAATAAGGGTGCAGGATTCCACTGGAGTTGTGTCGTTGACTCTGTTTGATAGAGATGCTAAATGTTGACTAAGAAAACAACAAAAGAATTGATTGATTCTCGAAATGAGGTTTATTTTCAATTAAAATACTTTATGATTTATACATCGTCATCTATATAAGAGATGGTAAGTTTAACAATGATTAATATTATATTTGTTTCTTTGTCATCTAATTTTATTACAGAATAAGGTGGAAAATGGTGGATTCCCTGCTGAATTGGATTGTCTATTAGAAAAGATATTCGCTTTTAAGGTCGATGTGGCAGATTTCAACTTCAGAAACAATGTCGATGACTATGGTATAAACAAGCTTACTGATGACACCAATATTATCACAGAGTTACAGAAAAGGCTTAATGTTCGTTTGGTAATAATATAATCTGAATGTTAATTTAAACACCTAAATTTAATTTTATACTTATTTCAACTAACATATGTTGATTTTCCTTTTTTGTCTTATCAGCAATCAGATTCTAATTCTGTTACATTGGGAGCATCTATTTCTGAGTTCCAGTCATCCGGTTATGTTTCTATTAAGGTATGGATATTTTGTTTAATATAATAATTCAAACTTATAAATATAGTTAATAGAAAGATGTGTAACATGATTGTGTATTGGCTCTTACTATTTTAATAACAGGTTTCTGATATTGGAGATAATCAAACTCCAAGTTCAAATGTTGATGCTCAGGATGTGGCAACTGACACAAAAGGAATGTCAACGTCTTCTGACGATAAACTTAAGAGAAAACTGGTGGAAGTTTTTGAAGTTCAAGATGATGCTAGCATGTCGGCCACTAAGATGACGTCTAAGACTACCGAAGAGATGGGGACCACCAGTGAATCATGTGAAGGTGCAACACTTTTAACTCCTAAAGTGGAGAAGTAATGTAAGTGAACAATTTCATTTTTGTCGGTTTACAGTTATGTTAACATTTTTGAGAGGTTTGGAGATTTTATGTTTGGTTTTTCTCTTTTGTTTTTTTAACGTGGTATGCTTGAATGTTTGCTGATTTGAACAATTTATTCTTCTTTGGTTGTAAGGTTATATTTATGTATGGATTTAATTTTATTAAATTAATGTTTACTTGCTTCATGTCTGAGTTTGAAAACAACTTAAGTTCATATTAGTTTATTAACATGTTTTTTATTTTTCTTTTATACATTTAATCTAAAACAAATTTAAATTTCAAACCTTTGACTTATATGCTAATATATTATAGTTGATTTTGTCTATACTGTCATATGTTTCCTATGCATTATATAACTTATCTTTGCTTATCTAATGTCAACCATTTTGTAAACTGGTACTTTATTTACCTATATTTAATGTTACATTTGATTTTTGAAATATATATTTATATATAAACTTTATGAGTTAATATATGGTTATTTTGGAATTGTTGTTAATATAATCCTTTTGTTTGTTTGGTCTGTATATAATCTATTAATTTGTAATATGCTATACAAGTAATCTTTTAATGTGAAACAAATATGTTTTATAATCGAAACATAATTTAATTTACAATAACCTTTTATTTTTATAATACGAAAATGTGTTTTTTTCCATTAAAAGTAAATAAATTAGTGTTTCCTTTTCAACTTTTTTAATTTCTAACACGTTTTTAATATAACAATAAATTAGTTTTTGCTTTTTCCACTTTTTTCTAATGTCTAATTTTTTATACAACGGTTTCGTTTTAATTTTTGTATTACAAATATATAGTATATTTTTTAAAATATTTTGTATAATAAATTATTAAATGTTACACATTAATAAAAATGTTATTTATTAATTAAGTGTAACATATATTTATCAATATCTTTATAAAATACTGAATTTAAATTTTAATTTTGTAACAAATCAGGAATAGAAATTACTAATTAACTTCTATAATTTTGTTAAAGATGTTGCATAATTTTATAAACTTTTAAAATGATCCAATACAAAAAGCTCATTCCATTAGGCCCATACGCATATTTTCTGTACACATTTTTTAAAATAAACGACTCTTCGTTTATTATTATTGTTAATTATCATCAAAAATTCTATTACTTCGATTTTTCTGGAATTTCCTGCCATTTGAACAGAAGATTGACTCATCACTTCGAAAACCTTCTTCCTGTTTGATATAGATCTCAATCCATGGAGAATGTAAGTACTATTATGTGAGATACTTTAATTTTATTAATTTTCTTATTTAATACTGTTCTAATCTTTTTAGCCCTAATTTATATTAACCGAAGATGATTTTTATTCACAATATTTAATGTTGTTGTTTAGGGTTTAGTGATAACATCAAGCTTTTCTATTTAGTTCGTCTACAACTATTTTATAAACTGATTATACTCTCTGTGCATGCTTGAGGGTGTTAACTATAATATTTGTATTTATAAAGTATACAGAATTGTGTTATCAGTTTGTTGATAACAACTTATTGGTTTTTGATTCTTAGTTTATTATTGTTATATGTTAATGGATTTGTTTTGTTAAGATTTTGGCATAAACATGTTTTAATAGGTCTAATTACTATATTAACATAATCATATAATTATCAATGAAAGTATATGTATATATAATTTACATAATAACATATCAGTTAGTGTCTTTAACATTTTTTATTAACTCATATAAAATTTTAACTAAACATAATGTTATTCCTGCGGTTTGCATTTTCTATCACAATTTAAACGGAGAGACGGTATGTATGATAAACTCTTTATTTATGTTTCAATTATTGCATTATACTTTACCAACCACATTAAAATAATTTCAGACACTTCCAACTGTGTTTTGTCAAGATATTTTTGAACCGGGTGCTAATATGCACCTGGTTGTTTTATATCACAAAGACAAAGATTGGTTTATTCAAGTTGAATTCACAAACGGACATTATGTTTTTCAAAATGGGTGGGCTCAATTTGTTGTAGACAATCAGTTGATGTTTGGAGATGTCTTGGTTTTTGTTAGGCCATGAATTTTATACTGAGGATCCTTTATCCTTAACTGTCTTATGGATAGGTTATCCTTGAAATATGTATCAGGATATAAAGGACCGGCGATCCTCGGTATTATTTGTTTACTAATGATTGCGTTTAGTATGGTGATGTGTTAGACAGGTTTGTATCAACTATCTTCATATAACAACTTCTAGCTAGAGCATGGATCCAGGATACTACTTCAACACAGCTGATTATGGACGAATTCTCTAGAAGATTGATGTTTAATAACAACAACGGTATTTAGACTTGGTCTACCGCTTATATCGCTGCTGGATGACTATTGCACGTGGTCAAAGATCGTGGAGCGGCTAAGTGGAGAACTTCCAGTTAATTAGGAGATATTGTTAATGTTATTATCTTATTTAAACGAGCTATGATCGAGTAGAAATAACACATGTAATATTGCACACACTTGAGCTTAAACAAGCATTCTCTCTACACTAGCATACTTTGTAATCTCAATCATACACTCCACCACTTTTGTAACCACTTTTTGTTTATTAATATAATCGATGGTGATAGTTTTCACCGTCCGGGGGTTTTTTGTGCCGGAGATCACGATAATCATATACTCGTCGACCAAAGGTTACATTGTTGATCATTGACTAAAGTAATCCGACCAAAGATTATCTTATTAATCCTTGACCGGAGTTATTTTACCAAAGATTATCTTGATAAGTTTTGACCGAAGTAAGACTATCTTGGTTAAGGGCTTTTTCCCTCGTGATCAAACCTTTGTGTTCACTAATATTCCGATTACACACTTGTCATTATCAAGTTAGCACCTTACCTCACTTAACAGATTTGGATACTTGATCCTTAACAGATTTTTATCCAAAACAATTTGGCGCCCACCGTGGGGCAATTGGTGGTGTAATCCATATTATTCTTATCATTCTCAACTTTTTCATACCCATATCACTATAAATGGCCTCTCAATCAACCTCTGCTTCATCAACCATGCCGGCCACGGCTCCTCTCTCATCGAGGACTTTGCCACCGATTCCTCCGCCAATCACAGGAACGCAACGACCTGCTGCTGCTGGGAGCAAGACGCAACTACCAGTCTTCTAGAGCTCAAGGACCGCTGCTGCTGCCCCGGTGGTTAATACTAACAGTGATGTTTCATCTATGTTTTCGCAGGTTAAAGCATACATGGAGCAGTAGAACAAGACTAATCAGAGGATCCTCCGTGAGATAGAGGATCTCAAGAAGAACAAGAGGCCAGCAGAGGATCTCACCCCCCTGATGCCAAGGATGCTGGATTTCACCAGTCTAGAATCTATGGCTCAGTTCTCTCAAGGATCATCCATCCTTCAACAGGGGTCCATGGGTCAATAGACTCAAGGATCCTCGCTATTTCAGCCAAGATCATCCATCCTTCAACAGGGGTCCATGGGTCAACAGACTCAAGGATCCTCGCTATTTCAGCCAGGATCATCTATCCTTCAACAGGGGTCCATGGGTCAACAGACTCAAGGATCCTCGCTATTTTAGCCAGGATCATCTATCCTTCAACAGGGATCCATGGGTCAGCAGAATCAAGGATCCTCATATTATAGGCAAGGATCGGTCATCCTTCCACAAGAATCCTATGGTACCCAACCTCAAGGATCCTTCATCCCGAATCAAGGATCCTTCTTTCCGAATCAAGGATCCTCGGGCGTCCAACATCAACGATCCTTCGAAGTCCATGAAGGGGACATAATCCCCATGCAGACTATAGCCTCTGGAGGACCAACTCTTATCGCAGACTCCTCATATCCCATCTACTCATCCAAGATGCCAACCTTCACTCAGCAAAGAGGTAACTTGTACGATTCTTTATCCTTAGATGCTAACTGTGGTTCCATGCAGGATGCAGGTATCAACCAAGCTATGGCCAAGGAGCTGCAGAAGCTCAAGGATATGATATCCAGTGTTCCCGGGGTCATAAGACCAATTCCTGAGATACCTAAGGGAAGCCACAAAGTATCCAGATTCGCTCCGCCTATCTGTGATGCTGAAATCCCGAAGCGGTTCCAGACTCCGAATATGAAGACTTACGACGGGACCACTGATCCTGAAGAACATGTAGCACAGCATAGGTAAAGGATGGAGATCAATCCTATTCTGGAGAGACTCAAAGAAGCTTGCCTATGCAAGGGCTTTGGATCCACACTAACGGGAGCCGCTCTAAAATGGCTGCTAAGTCTTCCTCCCTTTTCAATTACTTCTTTCTCACACTTAGTTAACTTGTTTAACACTCAGTTTTCCTGTAGTCGGAAATTTGAAAGGTTAACCAGTGATTTATATCGTGTTGTCCAACCTAGTGATGAATCCCTTAGGGATTTCGTCACCGGATTTGGCAAGGAAGCTATAGAAATCTCAAATCTTGACATGACTACTGCTGTTGAAGCATTCAAGATGGGAATTCAGAGGAGCTCCCCCTTTTATGATGATTTAGTGATGACTCCATGCAGGACATTAGACGAAGTCAGAAACAGGGCGTTAAGATACATCCGATTGGAAGAAGACAAAAGGATCCAGGATTGTCTTGGAGGACAAATGAAACAAGAAACTCCCGAGAAGAATAAAGGATCTTGGAATAGAAACAACAATTCAAAGCCGTTCGCCAAGCCCAGTAATCACAACGTGCGGACAGTTGAAGAAGGAGATGACGATGAAGACTATCCTTGCATCTCCGATTATTGTTTCTCTGTGGATACTTATGGCTTGATCTGTGCCATGAAGGATCTGGGAGAAAAAGCAAGGTGGCCCAGAAAAAATGACAAGATTGTCGGCTTCAAGGACAAGTCTAAGTGGTGCGCTTTCCACGAAGATTTTGGCCACGCAACAGACGAATGCATCGACTTAAGGAGGGAAATTGGTTACCTCCTGAGCAAGGGTCACTTTAAAGAACTCTTGGGAAGGAAGAAATCCAAGATCCAAGATCCTGAAGACCTTCCACGGAAAGCAACACCGCCACCAACAGATGCTCATGTGATCAACTTTGTCTCCAGAGACTATGAATTATTTCAAGATTCTTGTGCCATAAGAGAAGATCCCGTAGTAGAATTCGAACTGGACGACGAGAGAAGGCCGCTAATCCCCACTACTCGAGTGACTGATCAGAGAGTCTTCTTCAATTCAAGGATCCAGGATCCTCACCAGGACAAGCTGGATGTGCGAACGATCAATTTCATTTCAGGAGGTTCAGACATATGTGGAACTTCTTTCTCTGCAGCAAAAAGACTCGCTAAAGAGATAAAGATGGATAACGGAGATCAACCAATAGTGTCAACCACCCTAACAACAGACAAGAGAATCTTCTTCGATGAGGAAGACAAAATGAACATTCAGGATCCTCATCATGACAGTTTGATTATTACTTAATTTATCTCTAACCATTATGTACGCAGGATCCTAGTTGACGGCGACAGCTCGGTCAACATTATCCAACATGATGTCCTTAAGAAAATGAATATCCCGGATTCAGAAATCATCCCTAGAACATCGGTGCTAGTTGGTTTCAGTGGCGAAACCAAGAAGACACTGGGAGACATCAACCTCCCAATTTATATCGAAGGGTTAAATTCATACCAAAAATTTTGTGTTATAGATAACCTTTCCTGTTGCAATGGTATTTTAGGTAGACCGTGGCTCCATGAAATGAAGGCTGTAGCCTCAACTTACCACCAGTGCATCAAGTTACCTACTTATTGGGGAGTTGTAAAGATAGTAGGTGACCAAGCGGAGGCCAAGAATTATTATTCATCATCAATGAAGCCAACAGCCAAGCCGACCATAGCATAGCAACTACAGCAACATCCTAGGGACGTGATGGAAGCTCGGGAGAAAGACCTTAAAGAACTATCATTGGACCCCGGGGATCCTGAAATAAAGGTGTTCCTAGGATCCAATATCCCAAGTAAGATTGAGGAGGATATAATATCCTTCTTAGGGCAAAGAAGATCTACCTTTGCCTTCAAGCACTCGGACATGACAGGTATTTCAAAAAAGGTAATCACTCATAAACTCGGCCTTGATTTATCTGTTAAACCCGTCCATCAGAAGCGAAGGAAATTCTCTCCTGAGAGGAACAAGATCATACAAGAAGAAGTTGAAAACTTCTTAAGGCCGGTATGATCAAAGAGGTTCAGTATCCTCGATGGCTAGCTAATGTGGTCGTTGTTAAAAAAAAGAATGGAAAGTGGAGGGTGTGTGTCGATTTTACTGATTTAAACAAGGCATGCCCCAAGGATCCTTTCCCATTACCACATATATATTCCATGGTGGATGCAACGGCAGGACATGAAATGCTTACCTTTATGGATGCTTCCTTTGGATTTTAACAAATTCAGATGGAACCATCTGATCAAGAGGATACAACATTCATAACTCCTACTGGCATATACTATTATACTGCTATGCCGTTTGGACTAAGAAATGCAGGGGCAACATACCAAAGATTAGTCAACATGATGTTCAAGGATCAGTTGGGTAAGACTATGGAGGTCTACATAGATGATATGGTGGTAAAATCAAAGAAAGCTGAGGATCACCTTAAAGACCTCGAGGAAGCATTCAACATCCACGACCAATATAACATGAAACTGAATCCGTCAAAATGCCACTTTGGTGTTAAGGCTGGAAAGTTTCTGGGATATATGGTGACTAAGAGAGGAATTGAAGCAAGCCCCGAGCAGATTGAAGCTATCCTCAATTTGAAATCTCCTACAAATACAAAGGATGTCCAAAGGCTCACAGGAAGAATAGCCGCTCTCAACCGATTCATCTCAAGATCCTCCGAGAAATGTAAAGACTTCTACGATATTCTTAGAAAGAATAAGAAGTTTGATTGGACAGAAAAACATGAGGCAGCACTCAAGTCGTTGAATGACTACTTATCCTCAGCACCATCCTTAATGAAGCATGTGGATGGATAATCCTTGTATTTATACTTAGCAGTTTCAGGTAATGCAGTAAGTGCTGTTCTCGTTAAGGATCTTGAAGGTGAACAACACCCCGTATATTATGTAAGTAAGAGTCTGTTAGATGCAGAAGCCAGGTACTCTCATCTTGAAAAATTAATTCTTGCTTTAATTATGACTTCTACTAAATTGAGACATTATTTTGAAACTCATCCTATTATTTTGAGAACTAATTATCCTGTGAAGAATGTTCTTAGAAAACCAGAGTTATCAGGAAGAATGGCCAAATGGGCAGTAAAGTTAAGTGCATATGATATCCAGTACGAGCCGAGAACAACAATCAAGTCTCAAGCACTGGCGGACTTTGTGGCTGATTTCACTAGTGATCTACAAAAAGAAGCTGACTTGGAGGTCCAACAACTGGAAAAGATCAAGGATCCTTGGATCCTCTTCACAGATGGAGCATCCAATGTAAGAGGAACGGGATTTGGCATACTACTGAAATCACCACAGTGGGACATAATACCCAGTCCATTGCATGTGCATTCCTAGCTAACAACAATGAAGCAGAATACGAAGCACTTATAGCAGGTTTACTCTTAGCCAAAAATATGAGGATCAAGTATCTTCAAGTTTATATGGATTCTTTACTCATTACTAACCACTTTAACGGTTCTTATACCGTAAAAGGTGAAAATATGATAAAATATTTAGAAATTATGAAGGAATTAGCAAAATCCTTCGAGGTATTTAGTATAGTACAGGTTTCAAGAGAAGAAAATGCCGGGGCAGACGCATTGGCAAATTTAGCCTCATCCCTAAAAATACCAGAAAATACGAAGATCCCAATTATTCACATACTCTCGCCAGCAATAGGAGAGCAAGAAATTGGGGAAATAACAAATGATAAGCAGATTGTGCTTTGGGATCCATTATCCTCGGACAATCAAGGATCCTGGATCCTCCCGGTCAAAAAGTACATACAAACAGGAGAAATTCCAACAACAGAGAATCCCAGATCCTTTAAACTCAAGGTATCACAGTACATTTTATTAGATGATATGCTATATAGAAAATCTCTTGCAGGTCCATACTTGAGGTGCATCGAGGATCCTGAGATCAAAGAAGTACTCAAGGATTTTCATGAAGGAGACTGTGACAACCACACAGGTGGAAGAGCACTATTTTCTAGGATACTTAGAACTGGATACTTCTGGCCAACAATGAAGAAGGATGCAGTGGAGTATTCAAGGAAATGTGATTCTTGTCAAAGACATGCAAACATCCTTCATCAGCCAGCGGAGCTTTTATATCCTATATCCTTCTCATGGCCTTTCATGAAATGGGGTATGGATATTGTAGGCAAGCTACCAAAAGCACCCGGTGGAAAAGTCTTTATGCTTGCTATGACTGACTACTTCTCCAAATGGATTGAGGCAGAAGCATTTGTACAAGTCCGAGAAAGGGAAGTAATATCTTTTATTAAACGAAATATTATAACTAGATTTGGTATTCCTGCTGAAATTGTTTATGACAATGGTTCCCAGTTTATCGGGAATAGAACCACTAACTTTTGTGACAGTGGGGGCATAAAAATGATTACTTCCACTCCGGTTCATCCTCAAGCCAATGGTCAAGCAGAGTCTAGCGACAAAATCATCATCAACAATCTGAAGAAGCTAGGATCCAAGATTTGGTTTTACTGGTATGTGGGAAGACCTGTCCAAGCATTGTAAGCTTGGTGTTAATGATTATTTGGTGTTTCAACGTATTCAAGGTACGTGGACATTCAGGATGTATGTTTTTGATAACCATGGTATCGAACGTGTAAATTTTAATGATGATTTGGTATACACTGGTCCAAATATCCATCCCGAACTCGGTTATGTTCCAATGGTTATTGAGATTGAAAGTGATGACGAATCTGAACCTCACAACCTTGATGAAGGTATTTTTATCAATTTTTTATATCTTATATATTTTTGTACACTTTAGTTTATTAATTACTTTATAACTTATATGATGTGTATTTGTAGGACTCGATGTTGCTATAGAAGATGATGTTGGTATGGAAGATGTTGATGAGCCGGTTTTGGATATTATTGTTCCTCGTGTTCATGAAGATAACATGTTGGAAGTGATAGTACGAGATAGGCTGGTAAGTAAACTGATTTTATACAAATAGTTTAATTTCTTATGATGGATGTTCAAACAAATAACTTTTTAATTCTACTTTTATTTATAGCGTTTGCCTGTTGAGTTTGCACGGAACAATAACTTGGATTACGAATCAGATTGGTTTTAATAAATCCAAATGGTGTTAATATCTCCACTGAAATTGCTATTGAACTGAATGGCTATAATGAGAGGTATAGGGTTAGAAATTGGACAAGTTTTGTTCGGTTGAATGGGCTTCAGTATGGCACATTGGCGGTTTTCGAGTACAACGAGGCTACTCATTCGTTGATACTCACTGATGTTCTTGGTTGATGTTGAAGTTGATCATGGATTGTTTTATATTTTGATACATTAGGGTTTAAACACTACAATTTTGCTAACATGTTCTATATATATTCTGTTAGCTTTACTTATGTAAATTATCCTACTTATTTTGTTAGATTTAATATGTATGGTTTGTACTACTAATTATCACTTTATGTTATGGTTTTTTGGTTATAAGTATAATTTCATTATCATTAGTTGTCTTGTATGTATCTTTTATAAGTGTGTGTATATATATATATATTTGTAAGAATTATTACCTATAATATTTATTGTCAGAAGTTCATTAGGAAACAAATATATACAACCTAAACTTGAATGCCATTAAATATTTATTCTATACAATAATTCTATATAATTATCTATGCTATAAAATATTTATTTAAAAAAAGCTTTTAAATTATTAAATACGAATACTTATATGTTATTTATTTTTAGGAATTAATAATTAAATTAACTATAATATCGTAAAATTTATTATATACATTCAGTGCAGGAATTTTTTTAGTCCTCATATTTCTAATTTATTATTAGCATATTTCTTCCAAAAATAAACAAATCCTAATATTATGACAATTATTGTTTCCATTTAAAGAATATATTTTACATTTTTTGTGTATATATACTTTGTCAGTTTTCATTATAAATAAACTTTCTCAACAGCATAACTTAATTTTCGTTCCTTCATACATGTTCTTTATAAACCAACAGAATTATTGATTTTGTAAGTCTTTTCGACATTCTATATTTATTTTCCGAAAATTTTTTGGGTAGGATGTGAAGCATGTCATAGATATATGTTTGGCAGAAACCAAACATTGTTTATATTCAAACAATAATTTCTGGATTAATTTTTCGTTCACAAATACCAATTATAAAGTTTTGTTTTTTTCAGTTTCATTTTTATTTAACTATTGGGCCGACTTTGATGTTTATACAAATCCAAATATATAGATATATAAAATTGATTCTTAAGAAAGTAGTCGTTAACTTTTGGTTTTTTCGTTTTTGTGTTTAAAATTTTATTGTTTAAGATATTCCGGTATTCTTCATTTACATCGATTTTCATTTTAAGTTATATTATTTAATGGTGTTTTGAAGCTTTAATCTATAAGACTTTATTTTTGTATCTTATGGTTCAGTAAAGTAGGCTTGACGCAACTTTGAGGGTTGTTATCTATATTTTTTTGAAGATGTCTACATCCAAAAAGAAACGAAAAAATGAAGGATCTTCATCTTCTCAAAATAAGCTAAGTAATAGTGGTAGGTAGAATTATTTTATTTGTTTCTACCCAATTAATAAGTTTTCAATGGTTTTAATTTGTTTAACGGTGCAATAATGTTATTATTTTAATTTTTCATTTTTTTAAATGTAGGCCAAAGTTAACGTTTACCATTGTCTACCATATCCAATAATACAAACTACAACCATTATCAATCAACACCGATTGTCACTCTACCATATCAAGCAAGTATGTAAATTTTATTAAATCATGATTTTTAATTTGAAATCACATTTTAAATAAAATAATATTTGATATTCTTAAATTTAGGTGGTTGTAATTACCGATTAATAGTTACCAAGATAATATAGATCATTTATCTAATAATACAAATTCTTATCCGCATCCAACCTATTCCTCCTTTAATCCTTGTGTCCCTGGTACGTTAATAAAATAATCGTTATTACTATATTATTTATCAGTTTTTTGTTTCTCATTATGTTTTTCAATATGTAAAACGTTACAGTTAATCGCATCTTTGAAACCTTGCAAAATATTTCATCATCAACACAAGTATCGTGTTTACAATCTAATAAGGAGAACGTGTCTCCATCAACAATTTCGATGTCTACTCTTCGAATGTAGTAAACAACGGTTAGTATTTACAAGTTGTTTTCAACATAAATATACTCTTTGAATATTTTTATTAGTTTTTAAAACCTTTATTTTGGCTTAAATACTGATGTTACAACCTTTGTAATTTCAAGACCCTCAAAGATGTACACTGTTTTTCAACTCTGCTAAGTCTAAAAGGAAAGAAAGACGATCAATTTTAGATGCAAAAAGAACTTCCTCCGTTGACGGGAAAAAAAATGTTCTAAAAAATACCTGTTCAGGTATATTGCATTTTCTTTATAATTATTATTTTGCTTTTTTGTATTATTTTTAAATAAATGATAAGCATATGGCGTAATACAATTTGCAAGTTTGTAAATTGTATTAAAATTATTAATTTTTCTTATAAAATTTATTTATAAAAGAAAATTAACAAATCAAATGTCTATTGCATGTTCTTCTAATATACTTGTTAGTGGTTTAAGCAACAATCAAAATTATTTTCCCCATAGAACATATAACTCATTTATTCCTTGTGTCCCTGGTATGCTATTAAATTGTTGTTCACTATGTATTGTTGTCATCAAATTTTGTTTCTCATCTTTATGATTAATATTTTAAACGATACAGTTATTCGAGATTTTCACAATTTGAAAAATATACACTCATCCACACAAGTAACGCGTGTACAATATAATAAGGATAACCTGTCTCCATCAACATCGCCAAATGTCTACTCTTCGATTGTATTAAACAACGGTTAGTGTTTTAAAATATTTAAAAGTAAACAACTTTGAAAACCTTTTGTTATGCTTAAATATTGATATTATTACCTTTTTAATTTCAAGACTCTAAAACATCAACACCATTTGTGAACTCTGTTGCGTCCAAAAGGAAAGAAAGACGATTAATATTAGATTTCAAAAGAACTGCTTCTGTTGACAGGATCAAAACTGGTGTCCGAAATAACTCTTCAGGTATATTTCGTTTTAAATTTAACTATTATTAACATTTTTTAGGTCTCTTTTTTTTAATGAAACACTTAAAAGTAAATGGAATGCTAATAAATTTTAAGAATAATTTCATTTTAATAATAAGCCTTCTATTAAAAAAATATTATATTATTTACATTTTCAAGCTCCGTCCGGATTTTACAGCAACAAATAATATTAACACTGTATAATCAAACGTTTCATAATTTGTTAACTTAAAGATGTTACAATTTAACACAAAATAATATTTCATATAATATAATTAATACGGAGTAATTTAAAATTTTAATTTACAATTTTTCTTTTGAAATATCATATGTGTAGTTGTCGATATTTTGTGACAACCTTTATAATATTGAACATGTCGTATAAATAAATATAATGTTCAAGAAGGATCAAACGCGTCTTGTGTTGTTGATGACATTCCGGAGTCCTCTACAACCTTTCGTAGAAGGTCAAGAAAAAAAACCCCTATAGTACCTATACCTATGGCTGATTTAAATGAACATGCTACAACTATTCATTATCAAAATTTTGTAGATGTTTTTAAAGGAATATCATCAGGTATGATATATATTTCATAATTTACTTTAAATCATTTATTATGTATTCATGTATACTAAGTAACTCCAAATGATTATATTTAAATTTTACTAGAATATCTTGATCATGGAAATCAATCCGTTATGTGTCCAAGTTGCAATGCTTTGTTGTGGAAAGCCGAACTTAACAGACCAAGTAGTAGTAAAGAAGAATGAGCCTTTTCCCTTTGTTGTTACAATGGCAAAGTCGAACTTCCCGATGTTAGACAACCAGATGATACTTATCTAGAATTATTTCGTGGTGATAGTGCCATCAGTAAGTATTTCTTGAAAAACATTAGACATTTCAATTCGATGTTTTCGTTTACGTCTATGGGAGGAAAGTTTGACCATTCTATAAACAAAGGCAATGCGCCATATACGTTTCGACTTAGCGGTGAAAACTATCATTGTTTGGGAAGTCTTTTACCATTAGAGGGTTGTAAACCACAGTTTTCTCAACTTTACATTTACGACACAGAAAACGAGGTTTCAAACCGTCAGGGTGTTTTTGGGTAAATACTTTAAACGATATTCTTCCACTTTTGTTATGTTATTAATTTTTAGTATAAGTTTTATTATTTAAAATCTTAGGAAATGTATTTTTTTTGTCGGCAGTGATAATAATTCAATGGACGATGAGCTGGAGATGCATATTATTAATTATTTGAAGACGATGTTAGATTCAAATAATCATTTGGTCCAAGCTTATCGGATGGTAAGAGATTGTTTGGAAGAAAACCCACAACTCGATTTGAAGTTGCGTATTATTGGAACAAGACAGCATGATGCGAGACAATATAACTTACCATCCAGTTCTGAAGTTGCCGCTTTAATCGTCGGTGATATTGGTGACACTGTCGATAACCGAGATATAATTGTTACCAAGCAATTTGGTTCCTTAAAGCGTATAAGTGAACTTCATCCATCGTATACACCTCTTCAATACCCGTTGTTTCATCTTTTTGGTGAGGATGGTTATCAGGTTAATATACTTCATAAGAATGTTTCATCTTCATCAACCGCAGCACGTAAGAAGGTTACAATGCGTGAGTTTTTTGCTTATCATATTGAAGATAGGCCAAATACGTTTTCAACCATGTTAAATGGTAGGCGTTTGTTTCAGCAAATATTAGTTGACAAATATACGATGATTGAGGCACAAAGATTACATTTTATATGCGGTAAAAACATGAGCTTCGATGTGATACTTACCAAAGTTTACGAGGTATGCAATCTGTTGGAAATACTGATGTTTCAACTGCTGGTCAACGTGTTATTCTACCATCCTCATTTAATGGCGGAGCAAGATATATGATGCCAAATTACCTAGACGCTATGTGTCTCTGTAGATGGTTTGGTTATCCCGATTTTTTCATAACCATAACCTGTAATCCCAATTGGCCAGAAGTTAAAAGATTTCTTAAGGATACAACGTTAAAGTCAGAGGATAGACCTGATATTTTATGTCAGCTTTTTAAGGTCAAACTTGATGCAATGATTAAATTGGTGAATGATAAGTCTTTCTTTGGAAAGGTTCAAGAAGGTAATTTTCTTTAATTTGATGAGTATAAATTTATAAACATGATCTACTTTAATATTTTACTTGGTATAGACTTGAAATTCAATTTAAATAAACAGTTTATTTGTTTACCTATTAAAACTTGTGTAATATTTACTTTTATTATGTATATTGCAGTTGTTTACACGATAGAGTTTCAAAAAAGGGGGCTACCGCATGCTCATATTTGCATATTTATGCATCCATCTAGCAAGATTCATAATCCACAAGATGTTGATAAATTTATTTCTACTGAGATTCCAAACAAAGACACTGAACCAGACCTATACAAGCTTGTATCTGATCATATGATTCACGGTCCGTGTGGTGATGCTAATCCGAAGTGCAAGTGCATGGTAAACAAAAAATGCTCCAAAGGTTTCCCAAAAATGTTTAATGATAAGACAGCTGTTGATTCGCAAGGTTTTCCGGTATACAAAAAAGAGATAACGGGCAATATGTTGTCAAGTCAGATATAATGATGGATAACAGAACTGTTGTTCCATACAACAAGACTTTATTAAAACAATTTCAAGCACATATTAATGTTGAGTGGTGTAATCAAGATGGATCGATAAAGTATTTGTTCAAATGCATTAATAAGGGTCCAGACCGAGCAACAATTTCTCTTGTACAAAATAACAATTGTGATAACCCAGATCCTAATTTAGATGAAATCAAAGCGTTTTATGATTGTAGATATGTCTCTGCATGCGAGGCAACATGGAGGATATTTTCATTTGATGTGCATTATAGGATTCCGTCTGTTATGAGACTTGCTTTTCATTTACCCGGTGAGCAACAGGTAATATATGGTGCTAACAAAGATATTGAAGATATTTTAAACAAGAAAAATAATGCTTCTTCGATGTTTACCGCCTAGTTTGAGTGTAATGAACCATGACCTTGCAAAAACTCTCACATACGCAGAGTTTCCAACAAAGTATGTCTGGAAAAAACAGTTTCGTAAATGGGAACCTCGCCTAAGGTGTTTTGCAATAGGTAGAGTTCATGCTGTTCCACCCGCATTCGACGAGGCTTACTATCTAAGAATATTATTAAATAAGGTTAGAGGCCTAGAATGTTTTGAAGACATTCGAACAGTTGATGGAGTTGTGTGTGAAACTTTTCGAGATGCATGTTACAAAAGAGGTCTTTTAGATGATGACAAGGAATACATAGAAGCCATTGAAGAAGCAAGTCATACATCCACCTGATATTATTTAAGAAATTTATTTGCTACAATGTTGATTACTTATAGTTTATCTAGACCTCATTTTGTTTGGGAAAGCACTTGGCAACTGTTAGTAGACGGTATACTATACAAACAACAAAAAGATCAAAATAACCCCGGTACGATTTACTCATTTTTTAATTATTTCAATTATGGAAAATAGCTAATATCCATTAATATTTCATAAATATTAATTTAATTAATTTTTTATTTTATTTTCAGGTTTAATTCTTATGAAGAACAATTAAAAAACCTAGCACTCCTGGAAATTGAAAATTTTCTAATTTCAAACAACTCCAGTCTTAGAAGATATCAACAAATGCCATTTCCAGATATGGAGACAATTTCAAGAGCAACGAATCCGTTAATGGTGGAAGAGCTCTCATATGATACCGAGACCATGAATAACGAATTTAACAATCTGTTTGATTCGTTAACAGATGAACAACGAGGGGTTTATAACGAAATAATGAGTGTTTTGATTGATAAAAAATGTGGAGTTTATTTTGTTTATGGTTACGGCGATACTGGAAAAACTTAATTATGGAAAACCTTATCTACATCGATAAGGTTAAAGGGAGAAGTTGTGTAGAATGTCGCTTCAAGCGGTATAGCTTCTTTGCTTATGGAAGGTGCGGACATTCGAGATTTTTAATACCTATTAATTTGACCGAAGATTCCATTTGTCTGGTAATATTACAAGCCAGTTTATGTTAATTTTTATATTAATGTTTTTTTTATTATATATGGCTTTATTTGTTATTCCAATATCAATTTACTTTTAAATATCTTACTTTGTTTATGTTTTTTTATTCTTTCATAAAATAGGTTAAAGGAAATACCGACGTATATGAGTTATTGAAAAAGACAAGCTTAATAATTTGGGATGAGGTACCCATGATTCATAAGCATGCTTTCGAACGTTGGACAAGACTTTAAACGATGTTATGAATGGTGATTCTGGTAATACTTCCGAAGCACTTTTTGGAGGTAAGGTTGTTGTTTTTGGTGGAGATTTTCGACAAATTTTGCATGTTGTAACCAACTGTACAAGAAGTGAATGTGTCAATGCCTGCACAAATTCTTCTTATATCTGGTCAAAATGTAAAGTTCTTAAACTAACTAAGAACATGAGGCTTACAGTTGGATGTCGATCTTCAGACGTTGAAAACATCAAAGAGTTTGCTGATTGGCTGTTAGACATAGGTCAAGGAAACGTTGGTGGTCCAAATGACAGACAATCTGTTATTGATATTCCAGACAATCTTTTGATTTTGAACTCAGTTGATCCGATGGGTGATTTAATAAGCTTTGTATATCCTAATATATTAGTAGATTCAACGAATTTACTAACTTTCAGGATCGTGCACTGTTGGCACCTTTGAATGAGGTTGTTCAAGAAATTAGTGAACGTATGTTAGCCATATTTTCTGGTGAAGAAGTCGAGTATCTAAGTTCCGACAGTTTAGCTGAATGTAAAGACGTTTCAGAGGATTTTGATCCACAGTTGTACTCTCCTGATTTGTTAAATGGTTTTAAGATTTCAGGAATGCCTAACCATAGATTGGTCCTCAAAGTTGGTGTTCCCATCATGCTATTAAAGAATATTAATCATAAAAAGGGTTTGTGCAATGGAACGCGCCTTCAAGTCGATAGTCTCGGTAGGCAGGTAATTGAAGCTACAGTTGTCTCTGATACGAATATAGGATATCGGACTCTAATTAGTCGAGTAAGTCTTACACCAACTGATAAGAAACTACCGTTCACATCAAGGTCAATCTTTGTCAAGAGTTGGATTGTATCTTAAAGATCCAGTATTTTCCCATTGTCAGCTTTATGTGGCTTTGTCAAGAGTGAAGAGTCGAGATGGTATTAAGTTAGTGATACTCGACAAAGAATCAAAGCTTACAAATAAAACAACAAATGTTGTTTACAAGGAGATTTTTGGAAACGTAGAATGATAAATAGTAAATTTGTCATCTATTTGAAATTGTTCTATTCTACACTTATGGTTATCATGTAACTTTTTTTTATTTAGTTCTAAAACGTTTTGTATTTTTGTTTGTTATCATATCTTATAAATTGTTATTACGTTATAAATAATTATTTAATGTTAATATATACAAAAAAACCGGATCCAAATGTTTAATAAGATGTCATTGTTTATATGAGTATTTCAATTTTTAGTTAAAGTATTTAAAATAGTAAATATAATATCTAATAAAATATTACAAATATAGGGTAACTATACATGATATACTCATTAGATAGATATAATTATTTAGATCTTTGGAAAACTAAACCGTCACTTCGTTTATATATTTTATAATTATCAATTTAATTCATCATCATCATCTTCTTTTTCTTTTACACTCTAACGGTTTTCATAACAAAATTAATACAAAAAAATGTCTACCATTGTCAATTGGAAGTTTTCTACGGTTTTACGTAAGTATGAATTCCTGTTTAGTGATTTCCTCATGATACAAAAAGATAATATTGAATCTGTGATGATGTTTAATAACCTCCTTAAACATCAGATTCATGAGATTGGTGTTCGGAAACTTTCTCCATGTATAGAGGAAACCAATCTCATTAATTTTTTACATCATTACCTTGATGATCTTCACCAAGATGTTTTACCGTTTGAACATGTTAGGGATTGGTTTTTTAATCCTAATCAAAACAAAGTTGTTATCAAGTTTGAGAATGGCCAGTATAATAATTTGAATCTTAAACAACTATTGTCATGTGATGATTTGTTTTTTTTGTGAGAGCTAGATATGTTGAAGTTATTTAATCATAGAAAAGAAATTGCACATCTTGAGTTGGAAAGGGAGGTTGGTTTGAAGGTTAAATGGTTTGCCGAATGTGCAAACTATGAAAGTGATTATGATGGTTATCCGGAAAGTTTGTTGTCCGATGACGAAGGAGAAGGTAATATATTAATGCTTTAGATATTGTTCATATATTTAATAAAACATGTATATTATCAACATCTTTTTAGACCAACTAATAACTATATTTATGAACTTTCGATTTTTAGGTTGTACATAACAATTTTGTAATGCTTAGATGTCCGTAATTATTAAACATGTTGTTATGTTAAGTTTAATTTAATTGAATATTGTGTTGTTTTTATAACTTTTCAGGTTATTAGGAAATGGGAGTTTATGTTGGTATAACTTTTGAAGACTTTGATGATGTTTTAATATCAAAGAACATGGTTAGTGTTTTTGTTAATGTCTTTTGGTTGTTTTGTTTCATTTAACTTATTGTAATTTTGAAGTTTGAATGTTAAGAAAATGTAATTTTATAATACTTTTGTAACAAATACGAACAAGTAGTATGTTAACCTAAATCTATGTTTAAATAGATTTTTTGTAGCGACATGTTATTCCACCCGCGTGTCACGCGGGTCAATAACCTAGTATACATTAAAGTCTGATCCGGTTAATCCCTATTAATCTTGACTAATCCCGATTAACCGCTAGTCCCCACCCCACCGCCCGACCATCGGCTAACGATTTTCGCAACACTGGCAGTCGAGATATGGTTTCCCAGGGGAATGCTCAAACCAAACTCTGAAACCAGTATGGACCCAACATAGTCTGCCCAGAGTGGGCTAACGAGGCTCTCCAGTTTGGAGAATGTTGTGGCTTAAACACCAGAAAGAAAGTCTATATTCTTAAATATTAAATCAATTTGATTTTGATGGTTCGAGTCTAACTCACCCATAAACATCGTTAACTCATTAAGAAGAAGACCCCCTAAAATGAGAAACCATCGTTGAGTCAAGTTTCAATTCTAAGACTACAAATATCTCAAATCTCACCATCACTCACATTTTATTTGGCCAAAAGAATTGAAAATGTAGGAAATAGAATACTATATTTTAAGTAGTTTAGCTATCTTTTAGGTGGTTATTATGGAGGTAGGGTTCTAAAAAGATAAAAATACCCTTAAGAACCACCCACAGGTGAAAAATGATCCCCTCAGAAGTCACCCGCGGAACATATAAATCACCCGCATAACTCAAGATAAAGGAAGAACAATAACAAATCCTAGAGACTGTGTGCGGGAAGATCCAGACGCCCTCAGAAGTCATCCGCATGACACTATTCCCACTCACGAGGATGAACAAAAGGCAACGTCAGAGGACAACTGTAATTAACAAACTCCCTTCTAAAAGATCTACCAAGATCCTTTCTTGGAGAGCACGAGACCCAACAGCCAATGGAAGAAGGACAGTTGGCCAAGTTGTTACAACCATGAACATGGCCAAGTTTAGCTCGTCCTATCATATACAGACACGTGTCCAGGTTGTTATAACCATACACATGGGTCATAAAGCTCGCCCTATCATATGTAGACACGTGTGTAGACGGTTACGAGAGCATATTCTGGAAAGGGACAGCTGGGCCAATCATATTCCCACATCCTTCGGTTATAAACACCTTTATCATCTCCATAAGGTATTCTTTCACTCCCAACTATTATCTCTCTAAACACTTAAGTACTTTCTATTGGCCGAAATTGTACTTATTCTCACGCCAGATGGTGGTTTCGGGAAGACCCCCCTGTCATTCCCGTAACGAGCTCACGGTGGTTGTTTTGCAGGTTTTTATCATTGGACTTGGGATATCGGACTTGTATCGTTAATGTGACATTTGTCAATTTTTCGTATTCGTATTTGTATTTGTTGTTGTTGAACTGACCCGTTTTGTCATTTCAAAGTACTTGTTTTTCAAAGTTATCAATTTATCATATTCAAGTATTTAAAGTTCGTTTATGTTCATTATCTATTCGTACCATTAAATCTACGAATCTCCGAGCCTTAAACGTTAAAAAATAATTAGGTTCAAACTATGTGAGTATAAAAAGTAAACAATCCAAAGATAAAAAAATATATAACAAGTTTTAATCAAATAGGTATACTTATAAGGTTAAGGGTTAAGGAGTAAAGTAAGTTTAAAATTTGTTTTATATAAGTTTCAAAAGTCTAGGGGCCAAAAGTGTATATTGCTTATAATAATTAACAAACCCAACACCCTCCCTTGTCCCTTCCCGTTCGTTTTTCCGAACAAGGGTTCCGGCCGCCGGAATTCCGGCGCCAGCAACACTAAATACCTCGTTTACAACTAGTTTTTATCCGTTAAACATACCAAACGACGTCTCCACATCTCCTAAGCATTATTATCTAATTTATTTCGCCATTTACGATCCATTTAACACGTATTTATCAACCACTAATCGGATTATAATAAAACCACCATTAACACGAATTAAACACGAATTAATCGAATTGACACTATAAATAGGACGATAATCATCTCCTAAACCTAATGCGAACATAATTACCCACAAACAAACAGTTTTAAATCTCGAAATTGTTCTTAACATCTCGGCTCCGGCCAACTCGTCGTTCACACCATTTTCCGGCATCAATAGAGGTATTTGATATGTGGGTTTTCATTGGTTTGATCCGTCTAACGAAACCCCTAACATAAATCAATCAAACATGGAATGAATTTGGAGAATTGAAAATCTAGGGTTTATGTGAAGAAGATGAAGTTGGGCATTTGTTTATGATTTTTTGTTTCCATCTCTTAACAACAGAATAGCCTGGTCTAGTGGTTGTGTATTGTTGTTGATGCCATGGAGACCCGGGTTCGAACCCGGGTCACTGCAGATCCAACATTTTATTTTTAAAAAACCATTTTTATTAGTTAGAATAAATTAAATATATATTTATAAATTATACAAAATAAATAAAAATTAGTTTTATAGTTAAATAAAGGTTGTTTTGTTTTTCGTTAGCATTTTTGTTCAAGAATCAACTTTCACAAATTCGAACCGCTCGTTAAAACTCGTAGAATAATTATATAAATGATACATGTAATAATGTTGTAATTTTATATATCCTAAACCGACAAATATTCATATTAAAATAAACATACCGATAACGATAAATTCCATAAACACGATTCGAATCTTATATTAATTTTATAAGTACTATTATGATAATAATTCATAAAACAACATGTTAACTTAAATATTAATACACTTAAAAATGTGTAACAAAATATTTATAAATAAAAACGTATGAACTATAAAACCGACATTTTAGTCCATCAAATTAGTTAGTGATTCTCTTGTTCTTATTATTTCTAGCTCGTGAGATTCGATCGTTTGGTTTCATATAACGCGCTCTCATTTAATTTTCAAGATTGTCATCCCAATTCAAATGTGAGTTTCTCACACCCCCCCCCCTTTTACTCTTTTATTGTTTTGGGGGTAGCATATGTATCCTACAAAAACCCAATTGTTTATAATTTTGCTTACAAACTACAATTCATACATGGACTTGTGTGCTTACTTGTTACTTGCTCAATATTACTTGCTCATGGATTATTTCAATATAGTATGATCATACGCCCCCCTTTGCACTCAAGACCTTGTTGTTATGAGTGGAAAAGGGCCTCATTAACCGAGTACATTGGTTCACAATCCCAATTGGAAAGGAACTTATTTGTTTTTCACGAGTTTTCATGGAATTGTATGATTTTTATGTATTATATAAAAATTGTGGTAACTCACCAACTATTAAGTTAGTTGACATTATTTTATACATATGTTACAGGTATGCTTATTAGATGATGAAACAAGAGAAGACACTAGACATAGGATTATCAATAATAAAGTGTTTGACTTGTTAATTTCCTTGTAACTTTCTTATTTGCAAAAGTTTTTTGTTATTTGAATCATCAATGAAATAATGATAATATTGTCACTTAATAGTGTCACATGTGTTTTGGGAAATATGTACGTCGTACCCGCGCGTATTTCGCTTTAAACGGGGAGTTACAAATTGGTATCAGAGTAGTGACTATAAGATAGAACATTAGACGTAGTGTTCTAGTTAGTTATAGTTTATTTGCTTAATTGCTTAGGTTGCATAATTAGAAATTATGGGGGCCTTATTTGATTGTTCAAAGCACTTAGTTGTTACTATTATACTGATGAATCAATTACTTCAATTACACAAGCACACAGAAGTCCAAGGCTTATGCCTAAAAACAAAGATTTTTCCAACATTTTCAATTATTGATTTTCATTGGGGTGTTCCGATATTTATTCTTCTTAAAGATGGTTCTTTATGGCGGGTATGTAGTAACTGTAAGGGGGACGTGCATGTTTTCCGAAACTCTTGACACCAAGGTTATTAAAACCTAAGGATAAGCAATGTGTATAAATCCCAATCAGATGTTGGGACCCGGTTGCTTACCTGGAGAGTTAGGAAAGAGCATGACCTCTATTAGGCCAAAGCATACCACTTTCAACGCCATATGAATCACAACTTTAAGTTTTCAACGTGATCATGTTCTCTTTGTGAAAAGAATATGGTTGCACTCCTTTATGTTTTACAATGTGTTTTAAACTGGAACTCTGTAAGCGAATATCTAGCTTTCGGTTCAATTTGACGATTTTTGGAAAATAAGAGTCCGTGGTGGTTCATGAAAACTCTAAAGTTCTACAAAGATTTATTACCATTGTTATGATTTTTATTTATGTATTTATTTTAAAACAAACTTTAACAATGAATTTCTTTTATACCACACCCTATTCCGAGTCTCACGAATTTCGTTATTATTGTTCGCAGAATGTCTATCCATTTCAAGAAGCGCCGTTCTTCCAAAACCTCTAGCCGCAAGTTAACTGCTCAAATCATCGAACAACTAGCCGCGGTCATTCCTGATATGATGACCCAAATTCACCAGAACCTTTCTGCCAGTATCGCCTATGCTTCAAGCGAGCCTAAACCACCTCACTGTTCGTATAAGATTTTCACCAGCACCAAACCTCCAGAGTTTGATGGGACTGAAGGTGCCACTGCCCTACTTCAGTGGTACGAACAAATGGAAAGCAAATTCCTCCACATTGAGTGTCCCGATGATAAGCGAACCCGTTTTGCTACAAGTGTCTTTGAAAAAAGGGCACTTACCTGGTGGGTGAAGGAAAAGACAACCCGTGGCGCCTAAGCTGCCATGGCTATGACATGGAAAGAATTGAAAGAACTGATGACCAAGCAGTTCTTGCCTCCAAGTGAGCTTATGAATTTGGAAGCTGAGTTTTGGAACCTCAAACAAGAGAGTGGTGAGCACGCAGCTTACACTTCTCGTTTCAATGAACTCAGTGTGCTGGTACCTCACCTTTTTACCCCAACCTCGCGTGCCATCGATAAGTACATTTGGGGACTACCAAGACAAATTCAAGATAGTGTTTTGAGTAGTTCTCCCAAGGAACTAGGTGACACGATTAACCTTGCTGAAACCTTAAATGATAATCATGTTAAAGCCGGGACTTTGACATCGCAGAAACTAGCTGATAAACCCTCTACCGAGTCCAAAGAATTGAAACCCGAGTCATCCAAACCTGCTTACTCCTCACACCACCATGGCAAGAAGCGCAAGAACTATGCGTTAACCCAACAAACCACACCTCAACCCCAACCCAACCTTGCACCACCTCTTCGTAAACTATATAATGGACCCCATCCATTATGCAATGCCTGCCAACGACATCATCCCGCCTTTTCTGTTTGTCGTTAATGCACTCGTTGCAACCGTTTTGGACACCTTAGTGCCACTTGCCGAGAAACCTCTGTCATTGCTCCTCCAAGATTGGCTCAACCAAACCAGTGTCCTGTGTCTTATGCCTAACCATTGAACCAAGTGCGAGGTTGCTACCATTGTGGTGATCCTAACCACTTTCGGAACGCGTGTCCACGACTCGCATCTGTAAACTTGCTTCAGCTTGCACCAGCTCCGCTATACCAAGTGCAAACTTATCAAACCCAGCAAGCTTATCAACTGCAAGTTCCACTGTTGTTGGCTAACCAAGCTCAAGTGCATCCGCAACAAGCTATCCAAGCTCCTGCACCACAAGTTGGTCAAGCCGTTCCAGCTGCTCAAGCTCCTCAAGAAAATCGCGGGCGTGCTTTCATGATTAACGCCAATCAAGCTCAGCAAACCGGTGATGTGGTGAACGGTACGTTCCTCGTAAATGATCACTTTGCAACATTTTATTTGATACTGGTGCCGATATGAGCTTTGTGTCTTTTGAATCTGAGCCTTTACTTGCTAACCCCGATCTAAGCTTAAAAACTCATATTTTGTTGAGGTAGCTAATGGTAAATCTATATCAAGTCACTAGGTTATTCAAAATTTCAAGTTAGATTTAAATGGCCACAAGTTCTCAATCGACCTCATTCCTATGAAATTGGGAAGTTTTGACATCATAGTAGGCATGGACTGGTTATCTGTTCATCATGCTGAAATTGTTTGCTTCGAGAAGTTCATTCGTATTCCGCTTGCCGATGGTCAAATTCTTCGTGTCTCTGGTGAAAAGCCTTCTCCATTGAGCCTAAATTTCATCACTTGTTTTCAAGCCCAAACGTACTAACGCAAGAAGCATGTTGCATTCGAGGCCCATGAGGAAAAATTGAGGACATTCCTGTTGTTCGTGAGTATCCCGAGGTGTTTCCCGATGATGTTTCTGGTATTCCTCCTAATCGTGATGTGGAATTTCGAATCGATATCCTGCTTGGTGCAACCCTAATTGCGAGGGCTCCTATCGTCTCGCACCCTCCGAGATGCAAGAATTGTCTAACCAACTTCAAGAACTTTTGGATAAAGGGTTCATTCTCCCTAGTCCATCTCCTTAGGGCGCACCTGTTCTTTTCGTCAAGAAGAAAGATGGATCCTTCCATATGTGCATTGATTACCGTGAGCTCAACAAACTCACAATCAAGAGTCGTTATCCCCTTCCTCGTATTGACGATCTTTTTGATCAACTCCAAGGAGCTTCATGCTTCTCAAAGATTGATCTTCGTTAGGGTTATCATCAACTACACATGCATGAAGATGACATACCCAAAACCGCTTTTCGGACTTGTTATGGGCATTACGAATTTATGGTTATGCCTTTTGGGCTAACCAATGCACCCGCGGGGTTTATGGATCTCATGAACCGCGTATGCAAACCTTACTTAGATAAATTCGTAATTGTTTTTATTGACGATATTCTTATTTATTCCAAGTCCAAAGCCGAGCATGAGAAACATCTTCATTCCGTCCTTGATCTCTTAAGGAAGGAACAACTTTATGCTAAATTCTCAAAGTGCGAGTTCTAGTTGAAAGAAATTCCGTTCTTAGGGCATATAGTAAACGAAAAGGGTATCCACGTTGACCCAGCCAAAATCAAAGCCGTTAAGAATTGGAAAACTCCAACCACTCCTACCGAAGATCGTTCATTTCTTGGTCTTGCGGGTTATTATCTTCGATGCATTCTTAATTTTTCCAAGATCGCTTTCCCCCTAACCTCTCTAACTCATAAGGATAAACCTTATGTATGGGGCCCAAAGCAAGATGAAGCCTTTCATACTCTTAAGCGCATGCTTTGCGATGCACCAATCCTTGCACTTCCCGAGGGCAATGAGGATTTTGTTGTCTATTGCGATGCTTCCAACCAGGGCCTCGGTTGTGTCCTTATGCAACGAGGTAAAGTTATCGCTTACGCTTCACGACAACTTAAGGTTAATGAAAAGAATTATACAACGCACGATCTCGAACTCGGTGCCGTTGTATTCGCGTTGAAAATTTGGAGACATTATCTGTATTGCACTAAGTGTGTGGTATTCACCGACCACAAGAGTCTTCAACATATTTTCAACCAAAAAGATCTAAACATGCGGCAACGACGATGGCCGAACTACTTAGCGACTAGACTGCGAAATTCGTTATCATCCTGGTAAAGAGAATGTTGTAGCCGACGCCCTTAGTCGAAAGACCCATGTGAAATCAATTCGGCTTCATTGTGTGACCGTTCAAACCGATCTCCAACTTCGTATATTTGAAGACCAACATGTCTCTGTCACTGAGGGTAATATGTATGATGAAATGTCATGCGGTGTTGAAAATCAACTTGAAACTAAGCACGATGGTTTGTTGTATTACCTCAATCGTTTGTGGCTTCCTAATCGTGACGACCTTCGCACATTCATCATGGACGAAGCTCATAATTCTCGATATTCCATTCATCCCGGTTAGGATAAGATGTATTTTGATTTACGGACCACATTTTGGTGGCCCGGTATGAAGAAAGACATCGCGTTATATGTGGGAAGATGCCTTACTTGCGCTAAAGTTAAGGCCGAGTACCAACGACCATCTGGTTTGCTCGTTCAACCATGCATCCCGGTTTGGAAATGGGAAGATATTTCTATGGATTTTGTGTTCAAGCTTCCGACTACTCGAAAACGACACGAAGGTATTTGGGTTATTGTTGACCGTTTGACTAAATCTGCGCATTTCATTCCGATCAACGAAAAGTTTTCGGTTGATCAACTCGCTCATATCTATGTTCAGCATATTTTTTGTCGTCATAGTATACCTTTGCGTATCATTTCCGATCGTGATAGTCGTTTTACTTCACTTCTGGTCATCACTTCAAAACGCGTTAGTAACTCGGTTGGATCTTAGCACCGCCTATCATCTTCAAACCGATGGGCAATTCGAGCGCATGATCCAAACACTCGAAGACATACTTAGGTCATGTGTTATGGATTTTGGTGAAAACTGGGATTCTCATCTTCACTTGATTGAGTTCTCGTATAATAATAGTTATCATTCGAGTATCTGTATGGCTCCGTTCCAAGCACTCTATGGTCGTAAATGTCGATCACCTATCTGTTGGAATGAAATTGGTGAAACCCAAATCACCGGTCCGGAACTGGTTCAAGAGACCAATGATCTGATCGCTCAAATCCGACAAAACCTTTTAACCGCTCGTAGCCGTCAAAAGAGCTACGCCGATAACCGACAGCGACCTCTCGAGTTTAATGTTGGTGACCGTGTCCTTCTCAAGGTATCCCCTTGGAAAGGTGTTGTTCGTTTTGGCAAGAAAGGTAAACTATCTCCTCGCTTCGTTGGACCTTTCAAGATTCTCGCTCGTGTTGGTAGTGTTGCTTACACACTCGAACTTCCTCAAGAGCTTTCTGAACGTCCATCCGACATTTCATGTTTCAAATTTGAAGAAATGTCTTGCTGAGGGAAATCTCCATGTACCACTCGACGAAGTGTGCATCGATGAAACAATGCACTTTGTCGAGAAACCGGTGGAAATCATGGATCACAAAGACAAGGAAACTAAACGTACTCGTATACCTTTGGTAAAGGTTCGTTGGGAATCCAAGCGTGGCGCTGAATTCACCTGGTAACGAGAACAAATTCGAACAAAGTATCCTCATATTTTTGTTACGGATTCTTCTACCTAATTTCGGGACGAAATTCTCAAAAGTAAGGAATGCTGTGACATTTGTCAATTTTCCGTATTCGTATTTGTATTTATTTTTGTTGAACAGACCCGTTTCGTCATTTCAAAGTACTAGTTTTTGAAAGTTATCAATTTATATCATATTCAAGTATTTAAAGTTCGTTTATGTTCAATATCTATTCGTATCATTCAATCTACGAATCTTCGAGCCTTAAACGTTAAAAAATAATTAGGTTCAAACTATGTGAGTATAAAAAGTAAACAATCCAAAGATAAAAAAATATATATAACAAGTTTTAATCAAATAGGTATATTTATAAAGTTAAGGGTTAAGGAGTAAAGTAAGTTTAAAATTAGTTTTATATATGTTTCAAAAGTCTAGGGGCCAAAAGTGTTTATTGCTTATAATAATTAACAAACCCAGCAGCCTCCATTGTCCCTTCCCGTTTGTTTTTCCGATTAAGGGTTCCGACCGCCAGAATTCCGGCGCCGGCAACACTAAATACCTCGTTTACAACTCGTTTTGATCCGTTAAACATACCAAACGACGTCTCCACATCTCCTAAGCATTATTATCTAATTTATTTCGCCATTTACAATCCATTTAACACGTATTAATCAACCATTAATCGGATTATAATAAAACCACCATTAACACGAATTAATCGAATTGACACTATAAATAGGACGATAATCATCTCCTAAACCTTATGCGAACATAATAACCCACAAACAAACAAACAGTTTTAAATCTCGAAATTGTTCTTAACATCTCGGCTCCGGCCAACTCGTCGTTCACCCATTTTCCGGCATCAATAGAGGTATTTGATATGTGGGCTTTCATTGGTTTGATCCGTCTAACGAAACCCCTAACATTTATCAGTCAAACATGGAATGAATCTGGAGAATTGAAAATCTAGGGTTTATGTGAAGAAGATGAAGTTGGGCATTTGTTTATAATTTTTTGTTTCCATCTCTTAACAACAAAACAGCCTGGTCTAGTGGTTGTGTATTGTTGTTGATGCCATGGAGAACCGGGTTCGAACCTAGGTCACTGCAGATCCAACATTTTATTTTTAAAAAACCATTTTTATTAGTTAGAATAAATTAAATATATATTTATAAATTATACAAAATAAATAAAAATTAGTTTTATAGTTAAATAAAGGTTGTTTTGTTTTTCGTTAGCATTTTTGTTCAAGAATCAACTTTCACAAACCCGAACCGCTCGTTAAAACTCGTAGAATAATTATATAAATGATACATATAATAATGTTGTAATTTTATAAATCCTAAACCGAAAAATGTTCATATTAAAATAAACATACCGATAACGATAAATTCCATAAACACGATTCAAATCTTATATTAATTTTATAAGTACTATTATGATAATAATTCATAAAAAACCGTTAACTTAAATATTAATACACTTAAAAATGTGTAACAAAATACTTATAAATAAAAACGTATGAACTATAAAACAGACATTTTAGTCCATCAAATTAGTTAGTGATTCTCTTGTTCTTATTATTTTTAGCTCGTGAGATTCGATCGTTTGGTTTCATATAACGCGCTCTCATTTCATTTTCAAGATTGTCATCCCAATTCAAAGGTGAGTTTCTCACCCCCCCCCCCCTTTTACTCTTTAATTGTTTTGGGGGTAGCATATGTATCCTACAAAAACCCAATTGTTTATGATTTTGCTTACAAACTACAATTCATACATGGACTTGTGTGCGTACTTGTTACTTGCTCAATATTACTTGCTCATGGATTACTTCAACATAGTATGATCATTAGCCCCCCCTTTGCACTCAAGACCTTTTTGTTATGAGTGGAAAAGGGCCTCATTAACCGAGTACATTGGTGCACAATCCCAATTGGGAAGGACCTTATTTGCTTTTCACGAGTTTTCATGGAATTGTATGATTTTTATGTATTATATAAAAATTGTGGTGGCTCACCAACTATTAAGTTAGTTGACATTATTTTATACATATGTTACATGTATGCTTATTAGAGGATGAAACAAAAGAAGACACTAGACATAGGATTATCAACAATAAAGTGTTTGACTTGTTTATTTCCTTGTAACTTTCTTATTTGCAAAAGTACTTGTTATTTGAATCATCAATGATATAATGATAATATTGTCACTTAATAGTGTCGGCAATCCGTACGTCGCACCCAGGCGTATTCCGCTTTAGCCGGGGTGTTACAGTTAGTTAGTGATTACTTGACCCATAACTTGTTGATTCATCGGATCTAAGACCTTAGGGGATTGGATCCATGTTTCTTCATTGGCGTCATTTGTGCTTTTGCTGAATTGTAAGAGTTTTTATTTGTTCGTACAATATGAGTCGTTCGCTCCAAGGGCCGATAGGAACTCCGGCAATAGTTAGACACACTAATGATGTCGAAGCACCTGGATATCTAACTCCATGTGACTTAGGACGTGTTACAGTGGAAACTCGCCGAGCGCGCACGGAATTAGGTCTGGAAGACGGATTTTGATAATTCCGAACCGGTGAGATCCCACTGTTGTAACTCCAGATCTTGAGGGATCCAATCTCCCGAAGACTGGGTTACGTATTCAGCAAGAGAACGTCCTATATGAATACGAGCGCATGATTCGTGAAGAATGTATCCGCGCTCGCACTTTGGCTTACGATGAGACTCCCAGGAGATCTCCATCCCCTCCTCCAACAGTTCGAAGGAGCAAAATGCGTGATAGTCTTCAACCGCAGAGATTTTCTGAAGATGATTTTGAAATAAGTAGGCGTGATCGTCCTCGCATGGTCACATGTGAGCCCTCCTACAGAGGTGAGTATGAAAGCTATGGTCCAACGTCTTGTCCAAGTGAAGTTATCTATTTCAGCGGAGATAGCAGAATACATGGATGAGAAGGCAATAATCGCCCGCGTGCGGTAGTTCGCTATACTGAATACCACAATGATGCGAAAGAAGTCTTCACAAAGCCATATCGTCCCGCAGCCTTTGATGAGAAGTCAAAGTTCATCCTGCGCATTGTTACCGCTCCGTTCCCTGTCAACGTGAAGATCCCTACTACTTTAGGGAAGTATAACGGAATGTCAGATCCAAGTGATCAATTGTTAAATTTTGTGGCTATAGGAGGAGTCAGTGGTTGGACTCTTCCTTACTGGTGCCACATGTTTGCATTGACGTTGACTGGAGCGGCACGCCAATGGTTTGAAAAATTACCGGATGGGCAAATCAAGAGTTGGGACGACATGGTGGCTAAATTCTTTCAACACTTCAGTCAACAAAAGAAGCACAACAGTTATCCTTCCGAAATATTGGGCGTCGTTAGGTAGGAAAATGAGTCTATTGAAGACTTCATTTCCCGGTTTAACGATGAAAGTCTCAATATTGGTGGAATTAGTGAAGACATGTTAAGGGGAGCCTTCCGCAAGAATGTGCGGAGTAACGCTTTGATCCGTTGTTTGACTGGCAAATATGGAATGTCGAAGGTATGGGATGAAATAATGACTGTGGCGAAGTTGTTCGCAAGGACTGAAAAAACTTTGGAGTCAGAAAGCCCCAACCAGTTGCCAAAGGTAGAATTTTTGAATCCGCGACCGAATAGACAAGCCAAGGGATCAATTTGGTCAAGGCTTCAACCTTCCGCGAATACATCAAAGTAATTTGATGCAAAGTCACTGATAGGTAACAAAAACAAAGCAGGCGCCTCAACGCAGAGTACCAACAACTAGACCCCGCTGACAAAGTCCCACTCGGAAATTCTGACCACTGAGAATGTGAAGTTCAAGAAGCCTCAGCCAATCATGAAAAGAACATTCTTTAACCCCAAGAAACATTGTACGTTCCATGACGACATTGCTCATAACACGGATGAGTGTTTGGCCTTGAGGAGCGAGATTGAAGTAGCAGTCTAGTCCGGAAAGCTAGGACACTTAGTCAAAAATGTGAGACAAGGATCTATCAAAGTTTCTGTACAAGACAATCAAGGCCAGCCTAAAAGGCTGGTCATAGATTTGAATGTTCACATGATTCAAGGTGGGCGAGTATGTGGTAACAAGAGACAAGTAATTGGTGAGGAAGAATGGAAGAGTGAGCCCGTAATTTTCCCGCGGTTCAAGGGAGGTCCATGTAACAGAAACCCACTGATAATCACTGCCTTAATAGGTCATTACCGTTCACATTATGTCTTCTTTGATATTGTGAGTACATGAGACATAATGTATTAACAATGTTTTGAGCATCTTTACGAGGAAGACAAGGTGAGGCTTCAGCCAATCCACGCGCCTGTTCTGGTTTTGGAGGCGAAGTGATGCATCCACGAGGGGTGATTTATTTTCCTGTCACACTCAGTGATGGAAGTCACACTCACTGATGGAATACATTCACGTACTGAGGATGTTGAATTTCTGGTATTACCGGTTAAGTCAAAACATGATATTATCTTGGGTCGTAAAGCAATTGGTGATTTCAATGCACACCCTTCCACAACTCATGGCGCGGTAGGAGTTCCAACCCGCACCGGAGTGGCAATCATTTACATCTATAGACATAACTTCGCAACAGAAAGCTCGAAACCAATTAAGATGCCAAAGCAGGCAGACATAACTGAACCAGAGAAGTGGGTGCTAAATAAGAAGTTTTCAGATCAAACGATAACAATTGGGCCAACTATCTCCGAGATAGTGAGGACATTTTTGAAACAATTGTTAACGTAAAACATGGATATTTTTGCCCGGCAGCCCGCATACATGACTGGTGTCCCGCGGAGGATTGCGGAACACAAGCTGCGGGTAAATCCGGCATTCACACCAATTGTCCAGAAGAAGCGTAAGATGGGTCTTGAGCAAACCAATGCCATGAATGAACAGGTCCAAGATATGCTAAATGTTGGAATCATCCGTGAAATCCAGTACCAAACTTGGGTTGCTAATCCGGTCATCGTTCCCAAGAACAACGAAACATGGTGGATGTGTATAGATTTTAAAGATTTAAACAACTCATGCCTAAAAGACTGTTATCTGTTGCCTGAAATTGATCTTAAAGTAGATGCGGTAGCTCCTTTCAAATTTAAATGCTTCCTTGATGCCTACAAAGGCTATCACCAGATCCTCATGGCAGCAGGTGACGAGGATAAAACAGCATTCCGCACTGATCAGGGCACATTTTATTACAAAATGATGCTCTTTGGATTTAAAAACGCGGGTGCTACGTATCAACGTTTGATGGACGAAGCCTTCAAAGATCAAATTGGGCGAAATCTGGAACTTTATATGGATGTTACGGGATATAGAGAAAACATTTGATACTTTGAGGAAGATCAATATGAAGCTCAATCCCAGCAAGTGTTCCTTTGGGATGGAAGAAGAAAAATTTTTGGGCGTAAATGTTGGGCTTTAAGGCAAACCCAAACAAAGTCCAAGCAGTCGCCCGCATGCCTTCACCTTCTTCCCTCAAGGAAGTACAAACACTTAATGGAAGATTCGTTGCTTTAAACAGATTTTTGGCCAATCACGCGGCCAAGTCTTTTCCCTTTGTGTCAACTTTGAGAATTTGTTTAAAGAAAGCACATTTTAAATGGACCGCGAAAGTGAAACAAACATTTTTAGAGGTCAAAAAGTGTTTGATGGAACTACCTACCCTAACAGAACCACATGTAGGAGATCCTTTGATGTTGTAGTTGTTAGCATCTGATATAGCCATTGGGTTTGTCCTGTTGACGGATAGAAAAAATCTTCAAACACCGATTTACTATGTCAGCAGAACATTAACGGACCCAGAAACCAAGTATTCAATGCTTGAGAAGCTAGTTTTGGCACTGGTCTATGCTGCCAGGTGCCTCCGCAGATACTTCAAGGGAATCCAATCAATGTGCTGATGTGGTAAAAATTGAAGAATGTGCAAAGTAAACCGGAACTGTCCGGAAGATTGGCAAAATGGGCTATTGAGTTAGGAGAGCATGCGATTGAATACAGACCAAGACCCGCAATCAAGGGTCAAGTGCTAGCGGACTTCGTTACAGAAGTCCCGCGGACCAAAGAAGAAGAGTGCCTAATCGAACAACAAATTTCTATACCTCCTGAACGAGACCAGATTTGGTCACTGTTCACAGATGGAGCTTCAAGTAATGAAGGATCATGTGCGGGTCTCAGACTGGTCAATCCCGAGAGTCCCGAATTCACCTATGCCATAAAATTGGATTTCAAGAGTACTAATAACGAGGAAGAATATGAAGCTTTCCTAGAACGCCTACGAATAGCCAAAATGTTGGTGCATGATGTCAGTAGTTCAGTGTCTAGTGTCTGTAATCGCGTTTCTAATATTTTATGTTTTGTATAAGCGAAGTTGCTAACAAGTTCGCTGATATGGGCGAACTTGTTAGTCAAGCGAAGTTAGTGACAACTTCGCCTGAACATGCCAGGCGAAGTTGGCGTGATTATATAAGCCATCTGTTACGGCTTATTAATGATTAATTCAGTTTTACAGTTTTCGTGTATTCGAGTCAGAGAGAGTCTGTAATCAAGTGATCTTCGTATCACGTGTTTAAGGTTGGTATACAACGTGTTTGATTATCGTGTGTTAATCGTATTGTTTTCTATACTCGTAACGTCTTACGTAGGGATTCCGCACCTGCGTAGTACGTGATATCTCGTGTAGATCCGGCTGGGAACCTACAATTGGTATCAGAGCGTTTGCTCGATTGTGTGGTTCGGGATTATCACGCGGGTATAGAAATCGTTCCGTTCGACTATTCGCGGGACGAGTTTTCTGAGTTTTTGTGTCATACTCATCTCCTACAAGCTTAAACAACCCATAACACCTTCACACACCTCGAAAAACCCAGAAATCTAATCTGCAGAAAGTTCGTGTTCATCAGGCGAAGTTGCCGTCACTGTAAGTAGGGTTTCGGCGAAGATATAAGGTTAAGCGAAGTTATCCACAACTTTGCCTACCTCTTCAAGTTCGCTTACTTCAAGCGAAGTTACCCTCAACTTCGCCTACCTCCCAAGTTCGCTCAACTTAAGCGAAGTTATTCTCAAGTTCGCCAATCCAGCGAATTTAAGAAAGTGAGCGACGTTACAAATTCACGCGAAGTTAAGCTTTAAGCGAAGTTATCCACAACTTCGCCAACAGTGCTGTTTGAAAATAAAATTTTTATTTTCGGATTTCTTTGAGTTTAGAGAAAGATGTCTTTGATAAACATTACTGAACTAGTAAAGATGGAAGTAGAAGCAGGTTCAGCTACAAAGGCACCCAAGATGCTTAAGAAAACGGATTATGTAGCGTGGAAAGATCGTTTTGAACAATATGTCAAGTATCAAGATGCCAAGATGTGGGTGTGTATACAAGATGGTTACATTCCACCTACTACTGAGTATGAAGGTCGTGATCAGATCAAGAAGTACAAAGAGATGGAAGATGAAGAGAAGAAGATGTATGAGGCAGAAAGTAAAGCTCATGCAGCAATTACAATGGCTCTTCCACAAGAGATACTTCACACCTTCCGAAAGTATAAGACTGCTAGAGAGCTTTGGGAAGCTCTTGAAAACCGTTTTGAGGGCAATGTGGGAATTCGTGCTTCGAAGATTAAACTTCTAAAAACCCAATTCTCGGTCTTCAAGTATCTGAAAAACGAATCACTTGATGATATCATCACCAGATATTATCATCTGATGACTGAACTCAGCAACTATTCAATTGCATACAAAGAAAATGAGATTGTTGAGAAGCTTCTTGATGCTCTCCCACCAAAATGGGAGATGTATACTGTGTTGATGAGAGAAGATAAAGACTTTGCTGACTATGACCTTGAGACAGCAGTTAACAAGCTGAGAACGTTTGAACTGAACATGGTACGAAAGGAGACACCTACCGATCAGGTTCAAGATCCGGGTATGTATGGGGCAAAGGTTAACTCCGGATCAAGTTCGAAAACGGAATCATCTGCTTATTACTCTAAGGGAGAGTCAGGCGCGAGCTCAACACATGAGGGACATGTATCTCTCAATATGAACGGTGATGTGTGCTATGTAGCTGGAGGGTCAAATACTTCTCAACCTCAAGCGACCAAGAGTAGTTATTCCCCAAGTGTTTCAAACAACAACTACTCGAAGATGCCCATGAGTGTCAAATCTGCTGAACAGCAGTTTGCTCTCTATGCATCTTTTATTGCTTAGTATGAGAACTACATTCAGGGTAAGATCGTTGATCCTGCAGTTTTGGATGAAGATTATGACCAGATCGATGCTGATGATCTGGAGGAGATGGATCTGCAGTGGCAGATGGCCATGATAGTGAGAAGGGTAAAGAGGTTCATGAAGAAGACTGGCAGGAAGTTTGTCGGAGAGAGGCCAGGGTTTGATAAGTCTAAGGTTCGCTGCTACAACTGTCAGCAGAATGGCCACTTTGCAAAAGAATGCAAGAATGAACGTGTAGAACGCAGTCAGAATAGATCTACACAGCAAAGTGGGAGTGGTAATGACTATAGAGCCATGATTTCCACACAGAATGAAGAGTACAACTGGAATCTGCATGTTGAAGAAGTATTTGAACAGGCCAACTTGGCAAACATCGAAAATGCAGAAAGTGAGAAGGGAACTGGCGAAAATGAAGCGTACATGGCAGATGTAGCAGACCAGCTCTCCGAGGTAAGTACCGAACTCCCTTGTACTAAGTGTGAACTTCTATCTGAACAACTAACAACTCTAACTGATCAGTTTGATAGTTTGGATGCGCAATATAAAACTTTAAAAGAAGATCATCATTTCACTAAAGCTAGAGAAAATAGTTACAAAGTAAAAATTAAAGCTAGTGAAACAGATATTAAAAGTCTTAAAGCAAAGCTTGCTGAAAAAATTAACATGATTGATCTTAGCTATGAAGTTCTTGAAGAGAAAACCAAACTAATAGCTGAGAGGGAAAAACAGATAGCTGATCACCAGGTAAAAGTGGTGGAACTTAACAGGAAACTTGAACAATTCAGAAATTCCTCCGCTATACTTGATCACCTCGTTAGTGATCAAGGGTCTCCAAAAAGGGGAGGAATTGGTTATCATGAAGTTCCACCACCTTGCAATCATAATTACACTTTTAACCCTAGTAATCAGAAATCTGTCGATGTTGACTATGGTCAGACAGTTCCAGTTCCAGTTCCAGTTACTGTTAAAAAACCAGAAGTTAGTAAGCCTGTTGCAAGTGTTAAAATTTATGCTCCGAGTCCTGTCTCATCTAACTCGGACAAGTCTTCTGAGTCGTGTGACACAAAACAAGAGGAAGTATTACCAAAAAGTGGAGAGAAAAATAAAACACCTGAAAAGAAGCCTCCACTAAACCCGTATGTCCCACCTTATGTGAGACAAATGGGCAGTAATACTGCCTCAACATCTAAGACAACTTTTGATAAGAAAGTTGAACACAGGAGTTGTTTCAGATGTAATCAATTAGGACACCTTGTTGCTGATTGCCCTCTGAAGCAGAAATTCAGAGGAGTGAGACCTTCAAAATCTGAGAAAAGAGCTAACGGTAATCGATTTAATGGTAAAAATGAAAACCTATCAAAATTCAGAAATTGGTCTAATCCAGGTTTTCAAAGAAATAGATCTCATTTTTTCACTGCAAACAACCAAACCATAAGTAATAATTCATTTAATTCAAGACGGGTTAAGTGGCCTCATAGACAATCCACAAGATGGTATCCTGTTAGGACTCACAGAAATTATAATGATACTAACTTTGGACAGCCAAGGTACGGGATGTATCGACCCAAGACCAAGAGGTCTTGGGTCCCCAGATTTTAATCATCTGATTTAATCGTGCAGGAAAAGTTGAACAGGGCTGCCAACAATCAATGGGTTGTGGATAGCGGCTATTCCCGGCACATGACGGGTAACAAGAAATTGTTACACGACTTGAAACCTGTTCAAGGAGGAAGAGTGAGTTTCGCAGGAGAGAGCGGTGGAAAGATCACAGGAATTGGGACTGTGACTAACGGGAAGATGACGCTAGAGAAAGTTAACTTTGTAGAAGAACTGAAGCACAATCTGCTGAGTGTTTCGCAGATCTGTGATAAGGATTATACCGTGCATTTCACGAAGAATGAGGCGATAGTGTTGTATCCTGGTTTTAAGATACCAGAGGACTGGATTGTTATGAAGGCTCTGAGAGTGAAGAATACGTATATCATGGATATGAGGTCTACTGAAATGGCCACTGAAGAATCATGTCTTTTGTCGAAAGCGACTGAATCAGAGTCTGAATTATGGCATAGGAGAATGGGGCACATTCATCTTCGTAAGATGAACTACCTTGTCAAAAATGGGCTTGTGTTGGGAGTTCCCTTGAAGAATTTCAACTTCGAAGACAAATGCTTATCATGCAAGAAGGGAAAGCAACACAAGAAATCCCATCACACCAAGAAGGTCAACTCAATAGTCAGTACCCTAGAATTACTTCACATGGATCTCTTCGGTCCCGTGAATGTAAAAAGTCTAGGGGGAACATCGTACTGCTTGGTGATTACTGATGATTTTTCTCGATACTCGTGGGTATATTTCCTGAAGTCGAAGGATGAAACTGTTCAGATGGTAATAAATTTTATTACCAAAGTTGAGAACATTATGAGAAAAAGAGTTAAATACATCAGGAGTGACAATGGGACTGAGTTCAAGAACTATCAGATGGAGATCTTCTGCCTACAGAAGGGGATTGAACACCAATACAGCGCACCGTATACTCCGCAACAAAATGGAGTGGCTGAGAGGAAGAACAGGACTTTGATTGAAGGAGCCAGGACCATGCTGGCTGATTCGAAACTTCCCGTGGTGTTCTGGGCTGAAGCTGTTGCTACAGCCTGTTATATCCTTAATAGAGTGTTAACTGTTAAAAGATTAAATAAAACCTGCTATGAACTAATGCATGGGAGAAAACCCAACTTGAGTGGTCTTGAACCATTCGGGTCCCCGTGTTCGATATTAAAGACCAATTCAAAATTTGGTGGAGTAGCCGACGAAGGAATCTTAGTCGGATACGTTGTTGGGACTCCCAACAGACGGGTCTTTAATACATCGAACATCAAGGTTGAGGTGGTATGTAACACTGATATCACAAGTTACAAATCACCAAAACCAAGCACGGGACCCGCTGGGGTTTTCGACTATGATAGACTCTTTAAATCTTTTAACATACCTTATCTGGATTTTGCAGAAGCTGAGGAAAGAATTGCTACGAAGATGATATGCGATGAGGAAGACACTTTGGTGCAAAGACCACAGTATGATGAATGTCAGCCTTCCTCGTCAAATACTGTCAATACCCCTACTGCCTCTACTGAAGAGGAATTTATCAATCCGTTTCATTCTCAACATCAATCAACCATGGATGAGCTATCTTCGAACTTGGAAGATAATCTAAATGTCAGTTCGGTTCCGACTACGAGAATTCACAAAGATCATCCTTTGGAGAACGTGATAGGTGATCTGTCCGCCGGTGTACAAACAAGAAAAAGCTTGAATGAGCACACCTGTGTTTACACAAGCATTAAAGACACGGGCATTATCAACGAATGCTTGTACACCTGCTTCATCAGCCAGATTGAACCAAAGAACTATCAAATGGCTCTTAAGGACAGCTCGTGGGTCGAAGCCATGCAAGAAGAGTTAGCTCAGTTTAAGAAAATGGAAGTATGGAATCTGGTTGAAAAACCGAAGAATGTGCATGCGATAGGCACTAAATGGGTCTTCAAATGTAAGAGAGATGAGAAAGGGGTTGTTATCAGGAATAAGGCGAGGCTGGTTGTTAAAGGCTTTAATCAACAAGAGGGGATTGATTACAATGAAGTATTTGCTCCTGTGGCAAGATTGGAAGCCATTCGGCTGTTTTTGGCATTTGCTGCTCATAAAGAGATGAAAGTTTTTCAGTTGGATGTGAAGAGCGCGTTCCTAAACGGTAAAGTCGACGAGGTTGTGTATGTTGAGCAACCTCCGGGTTTTCCTGACCCTGACTTTCCCGATCACGTGTACAAGCTAAGTAAAGCGCTGTATGGACTACATCAGGCACCTCGTGCCTGGTACTCAACGTTATCCGATTACTTGCTTGACAATGAGTTTGAAAGAGGTAAGATTGATAGCACGTTGTTCTTCAAGAGAAAAGGAAGCGACTTCCTACTGGTGCAAGTCTACGTAGACGACATTATCTTTGCTGCATCAAAGGTCGCCATGTGTCAGGAGTTTGAGGCCGTCATGAAGAAGAGATTTGAAATGAGTGCTATGGGTGAACTAACTTTCTTTTTAGGATTGTAGGTTGATCAGAAGAAACACGGGATGTTCATTCATCAGACGAAGTATGTCCATGATGTTCTCAAACGCTTCAAGATGGAGGACAGCACTCCATATGATACTCCAGTCTGCGTCAATCACAAATTGGGTGCTGATTCAGACAACGATGCAGACGTGGACCCAACCCAATATCGGGCTATTATAGGTTCTTTAATGTACTTAACTGCTTCTAGGCCTGATATAATGTTTGCTGTTTGTCTTTGTGCACGCTTTCAGGCAAACCCAAAAGAATCTCATTTGAAGGGTGCGAAGAGGATACTGCGTTATCTCAAGGGCAAACCGAAGCTGGGGTTGTGGTACCCGAGAGGAGGAGACTTGGAGCTAGTCGCTTACACAGATTCTGATTATGGAGGGTGCAATCAGAGTCGGAAATCTACAACTGGTGGATGTCAGTTTCTTGGTGGCAGATTAGTGTCGTGGCAATGCAAGAAGCAGACTTCAGTCGCAATTTCAACCTGTGAAGCAGAATACATGGCAGCATCCAACTGCTGCTCCCAAGTTCTTTGGATTCAACAACAGTTGCGCGACTATGGTCTGAATTTCTCACTTACTCCTATTTGCATTGATAACACAGCTGCTATCTCAGTAACTAACAATCCCGTGAAGCACAGTAAAACTAAACATATTGACATACGTCATCATTTTATACGGGATTGTGCTGAGAAGAAGCTGATTGAGCTCGAAAAGGTTGATACGTTAGATAATTTCACTGACTTATTCACGAAAGCGTTTGACAAAACTAGATTTCAAAACCTTGTTGAGCTGAATGGGATGATCAATCCCGAGTAACCATGCTTTGTGTTTTTGATTAAAAAAAAAAAAAAAAAAAAAAAAAAAAAAAAAAAAAAAAACCGTCACTATCGCTTAGAACTATGTCAGTTGCCTCAGTTTGAAGGACATGTCTTAGGATATGTTTGGTCCTCATTTCTACTTGTAGAATATGAGGATAGCCATTAACCAGATGACTGAAAGTGACCGGGGCGGTTTATGATGAGTTTTCATTCTTTCGCTGAAAATTAGTCGATCATACTTAGTTAGAAGGACACATACTAGTATGTGGTCGGTCCAGCTGATCCATTGGATCTTCGGGATAGCCGTTAACCTGAAGACTTTGATCTGGTCGGGGCGATAGAAGTTAAATTTTTCTTTTCGGGAGATGAAATTATTTTTCAAGTCTACTATTTCGTAAGAAGTTACTTTACTATGTTTAACAGAAAATTGATCCAACCTTGGAAAGTGATAGATATACTGATTCTGTGTGCTTAACTAGTGAAGTTATTAGGCTTAAAAGTCTTTAGAACAGTCATTGTATGTCATGGTAGCTTTTTATGGTGCGTAAAAGTAGAAGTGATACTAACTAAATCTACTCGATTTTTTGTGGAAACTCCTTAAGAGTTGTGCATGTTTTCATACATATCTTTCCGAATGATAGGCAGAAAATCGATTACCCAGTCATACACGAGCCCGTGAGTGTTCTGATTCCCGTGAAGATAGAGTGTCAAGACGCTGCAGTGATCCAGATTCGGGACTTGCAGTTATTTTCTTCTTGAAGTTGTGTATATACGTGTTAATAAAAAAAATAAAAAAAAAAATAATAATTTCTAGAGTTTATAATGATAATGATTATCAATCAAGACACAAGAAGGTGAACGGGAAACAGAGTCTAACACTTAAGAGTAATTACTACTTAATCAGACACTACGGGTTGAGGTCAATTCGGGGTGACTTGGGGAAAATCAAATACGCCTTGAGAATAGATAGGAGGCATCAAACTCGTATCACAGAAACGATGAAAACCATTTTAAGTATATTACCTGCTTACAACCTGTTTCTTTATGTCATAATACAGCTGAACACGGATCTGTGTGACAGTCACGAAATTAGTATGATTCCTGTTCGGATCTTTTCTAAAACATGGTAGTCCCTGTCGAGAATGAAATTTGATCCCATGTACCTTTATTTTAAAAGTTTTTTTATTTTTGGAGTTGTATGATTTTATACCTGGTTACTTGGTCTTGATCGTTTCATTTAACGCTTTAAAGAATGTTTTCTAACTTAGTTGCAAATTGTTCAAATTATGGGGTTTGTTTTGAAAAATTTTTAATTTCAGCGAAGTTCTGCATAACTTCGCCTGATAGGCGAAGTTATCCACAACTTCGCCGATACATCTGTGACCCTATATAAAGGACTTTAAAGGTCAAACTGTTCATTTATTTCAAAACCTAGCGAACTTATACTCACAGAAACCTCGGCGAACTTATCGATTCTATTATCATCAATCATTCTGTGTTTCTTTCTCGATTTCATTGTTGATTAAAGGTGTGTAGGGTTCCATATTCGTATAATCATTGTCGTTAATGATTATCACAGGTCGATACGACCCGTTTCGTGACCTCGATTATTTGAAACCTAAAAACTCGATTTTCAAACTTGTTTTTACGTGATAGTAAACCACTTGAACGTATAAAACTTCATAAAATCATGTATTTCGGAGTCCTTGATCTCCGAAATCATCATCTACACGTCGTTCAAAATCCTAACTGTTGCCGATTCAAATTCGGCGAAGTTATCCGTAACTTCGCCTGAGGTCTAACTTCGCCTGATAATTACTTTTTAAACAGTTTAGGAGGCGATGTTGTGGTTAGGCGAAGTTCTCATTAACTTCGCCTAGATCATTTTACTTAACTATTATCAGACGAAGTTCAAGTTGAAGCGAAGTTGTTTCCCAACTTCGCCTCACCTTTAAGTTCGCCTATACAGAATTGATCACAACTTCGCTCATGGTAACAGGCGAACTTGAGATTCGCTTTGATGTTTATCTAACTTAACATGTTTGTTGCAGATATGGCTGCTGTTGCTGGAGCAGGTGGTGCATGCGGTGATGATGGAGGTGATCAACAAAGACAGTTCTTCCCGGGTCACAACATGTACATAACATTAGACCCGGAAGCGAGCGGAGTTGATGATTTCCGCGAAATCATCACATTTCTTTTACGCTCAAGGATATTCCACGCCATTACAACAACTCTGCCGATATCCTTACCCAACATTGAGGATTTCTGGCTGACTGTGGAATACGACTGTAGAGTCGAACCCCCGGTGATGCGAGCAACAGTAAACAATCAAAGAGTTCAGTTCTCTTCTGAACATATCCGGGCGGCTCTGCAGTTTGGAAACGAGACAAGGGATGACCCGACAGAGTTTGTAGCTCCTTTCCGCGATGGAGCATTTTTGAGGATGGGTTATTCAGGTCCCTTGGGGGATTCGCAGAGAATGAAGGGTTTTCTGCTTGACCAGTGGCGCTTTCTCATGCATGTTATGATAGTATTCATGTCGGGGAGAAAGGCGGGCACTGATGGCATGGGCGCGACCATGCAGTCAGCGATGACTGCTCTGACATACAACAAGCGATTCAGCTTTAGTCAGATGGTCTTTTATGAGATTGATCGTCAACGAAGAGCGATGGCGCATGAGCGATTCATCATGTATCCAAGATTCCTACAAATTATCTTGAATCATGTTGCTCCAACACTTCCTCAGCATCGTCCGATCCGATATGTAGAGAGTGTGAACAAACGGATCTTCGCCCAGTGTCGATCCTCCAGTGCGAGGAGCAAACCTGAGCTTCGTCCTCGCCATACTCCACTCTTTGGGTACTTAATCAACCCGGGGTATGTGCCTGCTCGTGGGGATGAGTTTAGGGACCCGGCACCACAACAGACAGGAGCACCTCAAGCTATACCTGCTGCTCCTGTTGTGTCACCGGAGGAGAACGTGGACCTTGATGCAGAATTTGGTGGTCAAGGCTTCTTTGATATGGATCGGGTGGATCCAGAGGAGAACGTTCAGGTCCCTGTTGAACGTGCCTCGACTGTGCATGTTACTAGGGCAGCTACAACGGTGGCTGGCTCAGATTCTGATGATGAAGTGGCAGAGGCGAGAAGGATTATGGTGACTCGAGAAAGACTACATGGGAAAAGAAAGAGAACAGATGATGATGACGAGTCAGACTTTGAGGAAGAGGTACAACAGTTGATAAGAAGGTCAAGAAGGGAACGGATAGGTGCAGGATCAGGAGCCGGTGAAAGCTCTAGGGTGGTACGTTTCACTCCACCAGCACTATCCGGTATGACAATGGTTCCCTCATCCCTACAGGTTACAAGGCCAAGCGCTACGGGTGTTCCCGTGGTGGCTACCTCATCTACATTTGGCCTTCCACCCACTACTTTCCAACTTTCGGCTCATGTGATCGTTTCGTTGCCGCCTCCAACTGTTACTCCAACGGAGGTCGTGGCACGCTTTATTGAGTCGACTGTTGTGGCCACTGCAGGATTATCGGTGACGATACCACCTGCGGTTACGTCTATTTCTACTTCTGAGGTCCCGATGACATCGGAAATCCCTCCTCAGTACACTCAAGACATTTCACATATGAGGTTCGATTTCGATGCAACCCTCTCAGACTCAGAACGAATAGCAGCACTTGAATGGGTCGTGGCAGAACAATCAAGGGTGAATCTTATCCAGACCCAGGCTATTCAATGCCTAGTTGCAGAGAATCAGATGCAGTCGTCCCTGCTGGTAGAACATGGAAAGATCATAGATGCTCTGAAGGAGTTCTTGGCATCTCAGGGGGAGACGAGCTGTAAAGGCGACGAGTTGAGGACCAAGAGAAGGAATGATAGAGACGATGATCCCAATGCGTCGAAAGATGCAGGTGTTGAGCTACCAAGAACTGATCAAGCTCTTGGAACTTCCACAACTCAGGGGGAGTCGACAACTGCAGCTGGTGGTGATGATGTGGTGGTAGTGGACGTAGAGGAGATGGATGATGTTTTGGTTGGGGATGATGATATTCTACCAAGTGATGTGATAGAGAAGATTGGAGAAGAGATTGTGATGGATACAGAGATTGAAGAGGGAGAGATAGTAGAAGAGAATGTGGAGCATGACATTCCAGATGTTGAGAAAGCAGGTTTGAGTGAACAGATTGGAAGCGATGAGTCTGAATGGGAAGAGCAGCCTAGATGGAAGGAATGCTATGCTCAGTGGTTCGTCAAAACGAAGAAACCGGCGGTCCCTGCAATGTTTAAGAAGAGTTACAACATTAAAGGCTATGCTGAAGCGAAGAAAGGGATTATATACTGGATCTATGATGAGCAGTTGAGGCTCTTCGTGATTAAAAGGTATGACGGTGTTCAGTATTTTAAAAGAATGTTAAGATCGTTGAATACACTGCCGGAATGTGAAGTGAAAGACTTAGCCAGATTGGGGTTAATCAATCGAAGTGATGATAATATGGCTAGAGTCATTGGGAAAATTGTATGGAAAGAGAGTATAAAAGAGAAGAAGTTTGAGCTGTTGAAGCCACAAAAGGGAAAACTTGTTGAAGACAAGGATAGAGGTTTGAGAGCTGATGGAAAGCCTTGGATGATTATGAAGTATAAACCGATCCGGTGTTTGAAAGAAGTACCGATGAAGCTTATGCCCAAGGATGTGCTTAAAGACCTAAAGTGGTAGTTTGTAGATTGTGAGACAGCTGAGGTGGTGATGGAAGACGAGGATGAGCAAGAGGTACTAAGAGTTTACGATCCGATGCATTTGGTAAACTTATCGCAAGCTGATCTGCAGGTGCTCAATGAGAAGAAAATCTTTTATATTCCTGCTTGGAAAGACGAAGCGAGGAAATATCAAAGAGTTGTGTCGGTTTGTGTTCGAGAAGAAGTGCATGCTTGAAGATAGAAGATTGAAGATTACAAGACACGTGTTTGAAGCTAAAGAGATGAAGCTACTGCCAAGGGGGAGTCTGTTGGTGCATGATGTCAGTAGTTCAGTGTCTAGTGTCTGTAATCGCGTTTGTAATATTTTATGTTTTGTATAAGCGAAGTTGCTAACAAGTTCGCTGATATGGGCGAACTTGTTAGTCAAGCGAAGTTAGTGACAACTTCGCCTGAACATGCCAGGCGAAGTTGTCGTGATTATATAAGCCATCTGTTACGGCTTATTAATGATTAATTCAGTTTTACAGTTTTCGTGTATTCGAGTCAGAGAGAGTCTGTAATCAAGTGATCTTCGTATCACGTGTTTAAGGTTGGTATACAACGTGTTTGATTATCGTGTGTTAATCGTATTGTTTTCTATACTCGTAACGTCTTACGTAGGGATTCCGCACCTGCGTAGTACGTGATATCTCGTGTAGATCCGGCTGGGAACCTACACAAAAAACTAGGGGTAAAACATTTGGAAGCCCGGGTGGACTCAATGTTGATCGCTGGACAGATCAACGGGACCTACGAGGCAAAAAAATGATGTGATGGCTTCGTATTTCTCGCAAGCGAAAGATTTGATTCTCCATTTTTTATCTTGCAAGGTCATCCACATAAAACGAAATGAAAAAAGTCAGCGGATTCTCTTAGCAAACTAGCTTCAACAAATTTTTAACATTTTTCAAAAGATATCTGCATCGAAGTCCTCGACCGACCCTCTGTCCCGCAACATCAAGTATTGGTCATACAAACCGGTGCTGAATCCTGGATGACACCAGTTATGGCTTATCTGAAATCAGGAATTCTTCCGGAAGAAAAGGCGGCGGCCCAGAAGATCAGACACAAAGCCCTAAACTATCAAGTGCAAGATTCGACTCACTCTTGATATGCGTGGATGCTGAGGATGCAAACTATTTAATAAGGGAAATCCATGAGGGCATCTGTGGTCTTTACACAGGCCCAAGAATGGTCATGGCCAAACTCATGAATGCGGGGTATTATTTGCCGGGGTTGCACATGTACGCAGTGCAAGAAATCAGAAAGTGTGATTCATGCCAGCGTCATGCCCCCAATACCCTAAGACCTAAGAATGAATTAGTGCGGTAACATCTGTGTGGTTGTTTCAAAAATGGCCGATTGATATTATAGGTCCATTCCCAAAATCCCTGGGACGCGTCAAATTTCTGATTATGGCGATTGATTATTTCACAAAATGGGTAGAAGCTAAACCGGTGGCTTCCATTACCGCGTCCAGCGTCAAAAGATTCTTGTGGGAGTTCATTATTTGCCATTTTGGCCTCCCGCGAGAATTAGTCAGCGACAATGGACAATGGAGCTCAATTTGTGGACAGTGGGCTAAAAGCATGGCTGAAAGAACTCTAGGTCACTCAAGTATTTACATCAGTAGCCCACTCCCCAGGCCAACGGTAAGGTCGAAAGAGCTAATAGGTCCATTAAAGATGGAATCAAAACGCGGTTGGGAACTAAACGAACTGGATAGGTGGAAGAATTGCCCCATGTACTTTCGGCTTTCTACACTCAAAAGAAGTCAAGCAACTCCGAGACACCGTTTATTTGACCTATAGTACCGAAGCCATGATTCCAGGCGAGACTGGAGTTCCATCCGCAAGAATGATGACGAACAATGATAATGAAAACGAGTTGCGGATGAACTTAAACCTCCTTGAAGAAATGAGAGAATTGGCCCTGATCCGCGAGCATAAATATAAACGTCAGTTTCAAAAATAGTATGACTCAAGGGTTCAAAAATGTAACTTCGATGCGGGCGATTTTGTCTTCCGAAACAACGCAGCGTCCGGTAAAGAACCTCAGGGCAAATTAGCCCCAATTTGGGAAGGTCCGTACAAGGTGAAAGAAGTATTATCAAAGGGTGCTTACAAATTGGAAAAATTAGACGGAACAGAAATCCCTAGAACCTGGAACATTGCTCATTTAAAGAGATGTTACATATGAGCAAAACTTTCGTTACGCATCTTTTCGGCCTGCATGCCCTGATAGCTAGTAAAAACGACATCTTATGTCACTACTTGTATTACAGTTACGCCTGTATGGTACTTTTATCAAAGTAATAGATTAAAATTATATGTACGTCTTGTGTTAGTAACAAAATAATTCCTCGCATGCGTGCCAGAAAGGACCCGCGTGTCCTTAAAATAAAAATATTGGCCTACGTGCCAGAGAGGACCCGCGTGCTCTTAAAATAAAATTACTGGCCTGCGTGCCAGAAAGGACCCTCGCGTCCTTAAAATAAAATTCCTGGCCTGCGTGCCAGAGAGGACTCGCGTGTCCTTAAAATAAATTTCAGGTAATCCTTTATTGACAACTAAGAAGATCCTAAAACCTAACACTTATATTATGTATAAGACAAAGTGTAAAGGATGAAACTTCTTATATTAATATCAAAAGAGGATTACAAATAGAACAAGTTACAAAATACTGTTAACTATTCTATGAAGCTGGGACGGTTGCGTCTTCCGGGCCTTTGGTCTTGGATGAAGGAGTATATGGCTTCGGAGAATATGGAGGAGTGGATGGTGTTTCCTCAGATGACTCTTGCAAATATTCTTTTAAGCGATGAACCCATCCCCCGCTGCGGGAAATTCAGGGAGCATCGCTTGGATAGGAAATGACAAATCGTCATACTCCTTCATGTGATTATAGTACTACCTCGCAACATTCAAACCATGTAGCGGATGCTCCTCCACCGATCGTCCCATCCTCGCATACTAGAGACCTTCCTTGAAGCCAACCCAGCGGCCAGCTTGAGTAGAAGTGTTGAGCAAGATAGCAAAGACTATCTGTCAACTCCGGTCCCTCCTTGATATCCTTGATAACTTGTTAATAAAAAGACATGTAAAAATCAGCAAGATGTCCAAGGTAAAAGAAAAGATATAAATAAAGGAATAGAAAGAGTACCAGCCCAAGACCCTCATCAAGCAACCACTATCGTTCCTCCTCAGTCCGCTTGGTTTTCTCCTGCAACTCACGGTATAATTCGGCAAATTTCAAATTATCCTCATATAATTTGGCCACACTAGCTTCTGAGGTCTCGTGAGTCTTCAGGAGGGCATCAGATGCATCTTGCATATCCACGGCCCTCTTCTCCATCACCTCCGCTTGCTCTTTCCTCAGCTTGGTCTCCTCCTCAAAATCATGAATCAAGTTACCTTGGTTGGTAACTCGAGACTCCAAGGCAATGTTAGCTTCGAGGGCCTTCGCCACGTCTGCCTCTTTCCGCTGAGTCTCGTTCCGGGAAGCTTTGAGGACAGCATTTTGCTTTTTGCACACCTCTTCCCATTGACAGGCGGCAGCAGCTTAACTATCATTCTCGGCCTAGAGGGCAATTCCAGCATCTTTTAGCTTCCACTCGGCAGTGTTATCCTTCAGACGCTGGTCCTCAGCGACCTTCTTCGCTTCTTCGGTGGCCCAGGACATCTCCCCCCACTTCTCTCCCATTGATTGCCATTCTCATAAAATTTCCTGCCCACTGGCCACAATGTTGGCTAGGACAGTGTTGATGTCCATACCGAGATCATGGCAGGAGCGACCACGCTGAAAGGCCTGTTCCGCTGGAGGAACAATGTGGCTGAAGAACGCAGCACAGATGTCTGGATCCGTGAAACGAGACCCTTGCGCAAGGGTCCATCATGGGATGTATAAATGGTCATCCTCCCCCAGATACGCCACTTTGTAATAATTTTCACTTGTAAACTGGGAGTGGGAAGCCTCTCCACCACCCGCTTGACGTGGTGGTGATGAAAATGAAAAGTGGGGAGGAGACGGTGGAGGCGAAGGTGGAGACTGATATGGCGCATCTTGCGTCACTGGATCCTCAGCGTCCTTATCGGGTTCCTTCCCTTTGGAACCAGACGCGTCATCGGATATGACGATCGTTGGTGGCTTCTCCGTTGACACATCCTGTTGAGACGCATCAACAGCTTCTGCCAATGTTTTCAGACCCGAACTGGACGCCTTACCGGGTCAAAGGTAGGACCGACCCGGAAGGGCGGACCAGTGTTGACCCGGATGACGTCATAATATATATTTAATAATATTTATAAATTAATTAAGCTATATATAAAATCTAAATGTATAACTTAAAATAGCATAAATATTTCAAAAAGTACACTAATGGTTAAAACTTAAAATTATTAAGTATTAAATGTAGTTTATTTATATTATAAGTAAATAAGTAAAATGTTAAAAAAAAAGGAAGAAAGCAGTCAAAAAGCCACAACGTCCTTTATTACTCACAATACAAATACACATATTGGTTTTAACCTACATTTAAAACCTAAAAGGCGCCGTCATCTTCTTCCTCTCCTTGAGTCCAAACTTTATCTCATCTCATCGTCTACATGTTCATCTTCATCTCCACCCTAAATCCATCTCCATCTTCCTCTGTTTATTTCTAGAGTCTCAAATGTATAGTGGCCGTAATTTCGGCCGGAATTTGTTAGATTTTTGCGTCGCCTGCTCAAATATCAGATTTATTAGAGTATACCGGCTCACCCGGCGGTTCACCGGGTCCGGCCCGACCGTGAACCGCAAGAATCGGCCGGGTTTTTCAAACATGTGCTAAATACCTGAACCGGACCGGTGTTTATAGCGGGCCCCGGTCGGACTGGCCGGTCCGGGTTTCAAAACATTGGTTTCTTCGAGATAGACAAAGCACGAATCAACTAAATGCAACAAAATAAATATTTTATAATGTTTGAATAACTTATGTGCGGAGGCCGCCATCAGATCTCTCACGCGATCCGCAATTCGGATCCTCTGTTTCTTGGTGCCTTGCACCCGGTGCTTCTTCTACGCGGTTCATCCTCGGTATCTATGTGGCTGGAGCCCGCGTCACTTGCGTTCGAGGATCGTTGCTTCCTCTTCCGCTCCAGCTTTGCCATAGCACGCATGACAGACGAAATTTCAGAAGCATCATCAGAATTATATTCTTTGCGGGATGATGACTCGTCGCTTGAAGACAAGAGCATGATCACCTCGTCGGAAGTTAGAGCATTTAAGGGACGAGGGTTCAAAATATACGCACCTATATGAAAAATAACCTCTGAAACCACCGGCTCAGCAAGCACTTTGGTGGGGAACAGGAAGCGATCTTGGGTTTTGTCCAAAATGGGCAACTCCTTCGCATCGCGGATGCGTTTTTTGGGACAACCCATGTCGTCAAGAAGGGCGCTCAACATCAACCCTTCACCCGAAAAAAAATGCAAAAATGTTACACGCTTCAAAAAAAAATAATAAATAAAATGATGATAATTAGAAAACTTACTCTCGTCAATATTTTGGGAAAAAGGCTCCCGTTCCGGGTATGGCCACAAACTGCTCATACCCACCCATCGGTGTCGACGTCTTCATCAAGGTCAGAAACCAATCATGTCCCTCATGAGGAGCAACGGGCAGTTTCGTGGCCTATTCGTTCGCCGGGCGGCGAACCATTGTTATTGGCACCACGTCCTCCCGGATCCAGAAAAACTTTGTCCTCCACTCGTATGCGCTATGAGGAGGCTCGGTGCCAATAACTCTTTTGGTAATGGAAGAGCAGTTAAACCATCCGCTACGATTATGCATCCATTAGAAGATCGAAAATCGATCAATTTTAGGCACAAGGTCATTCGCCCTACATACGAATTCAAAATGACGAATCCGCATGAGCCCGAAGAGATGCACCTGGGAAAGATGAATCCCATAACCGCTAAGCAGATTCCCCAGGAACTTGGTTATCGGAAACCTAAGATTCTCGTGAGAAAAGAAATCTGCGTAGAGGGCCATTTTGTTGGCCGGAGGCTTGCTGGCAACAGACCCGGCGGCAGGGAATTCCGGCTCCCATTTGGTATATGTACTTGACATTTAAATTTTTATTAATTTTAACAATTGGGTTCGTATTTAATCTTTTGAAATTGGCTGTTGATTCTCAGATGAATTGTTGTGAATTTTCCCAATTGTGTCATTCCACAATTGAGAGACCGTAGATATGTAGTAGATGTCCCATTATTTGGTGCTGTTTGTTGGGATTCTTGTCTAAATTTGTAAATTATTATAAGTTACGTCTATTTAACCATTTGAATATTTGTATCAAACATCGAGTTAACAAGTTAAAATTCCACTTAGTTAAGTAATTGTTATGTGTAAGCATGTGATATTTATTTATTTTGATATGATTGATTTTGGATTGATTCGACATACGGTTTATAGTACACCGTGATCAATGCAACGACATAAATAGTGACATACCCCGTGCAGAGGTTCACAATTTGTATCTCGTCGAGAGCGGACTACTAACTAATTAAATTTAATTGTTTAATTAGTTATCGAGATAAACCATTTGGTATATGAATATGATTGAATTTTAACATTTATCCAAGTATAAACAAACATGGTCAAGTTATTTCCACCGTGGAACAAAAATGAGAAGAATTACGAGTTACACAAAGAAACCCCTCAAAAAACTTAATAAAAAAATCATAACTTAAAATTTAATAAAATAACGAAAAAAGTAAAAACACAATTATATTTCCACCGTCTTTCTTGTTTTACAAAAAAAAAAAACAATGGTAAGTGAAAAAAATCGTTGTGTCATTTTGTTTATCATTGTGTTTTGGGTTTATTTTCGTCATTTATTGTGTCTTTTTTCCTTAACATTGTGTCATTTTTTCTTTATATTGTGTTGTATTACTCAATATCGTTATGAAACGTTGTAAATAAAAATTTGATCACTAAATATTCTAATACTAATAAAGAATTCAATAATGAAATGAAAAGCTAAAAAAAAGGGATTTTTTTTCTATTCTGAAATGTTGCTGTAGTACGTAGTAAGGATTAACTCAACTGAGTATTCAATCTTTTCTTGTCTAATGAAAGAACTGAGTTTTAGATGTATACAGAAGGAAAGCCGTGTGCAATGAAACATACAAGCACGGCTTGGGGAGGGATTTTGACTGATTTAACAAAAAAATTATCTACTCCATCCGACTAGTTCCTGGTTAATCCCGGACAACCCATTGTCATAGTTAAATTCTATTATATGTATAGCGTATAGAAATTTTTGCGAACCTTTTTTATTAAAAAAATGGAAATATATCCATTTGTTGACACAGGCATATAAGTCATGTTATACTGTTGAATAACAAGCCTTTGGTTTTCCATTTGAAAATTCGTGCGCTTGGGAGTTCCTGATAATTAAATAAACCAAGATTTTACCATGACTGCAAATTTAGAGAGACGCGAAAGCGAAAGCCTATGGGGTCGCTTCTGTAACTGGATAACCAGCACCGAAAACCGTCTTTACATTGGATGGTTTGGCGTTTTGATGATCCCTACCTTATTGACCGCAACTTCTATAGTTTGTTCGACATTGTGTTATATTTTGCGATCTATTGTGTCTTTTTTAGTTATACTTGTCTTTTGTTCATTTTCGTAATTGTGTATTTGATCTTGGCATTGTGCCTTTTCGTCAATATTTTTTATTTTTTTGTATTATTATTAAAAAAATTTGAACGGGAATGATGGTGGAAACATTTTAGTTTTAAAAATTTTCGTTTTTATATATATTTTGAATTATGATTTTTTTTATTATTTTTTGAATTTTACTTTTAATGGATTTTTTATGGGGTCACAAATCATTCTCACACTTCTCATTTTTGTCTCCCTTTGTATTTTTACTTTACCCTAAAAAATCAACCGTGAAATCAAGTCAATGTCCAATTTAAACAGTTTTAACGATTTTAAACCGAATAATGAACCCACATAAACCTAAACCTGTGCGGATACTAGACTAGTAAACATATAAGAATGATTAGTTGGGCGTTGGTATTTTACAACCTATGAAACATTCTAAATTTTATGTATAGCTAGAGGCAGTTGATGAAAGAATGTATTTGACCGGTCAAACCCACTTTCTTATGTACCACACCAAACGTGGGACCCGAAATCTTCCAACTTTCCCCACCATGGAAGAGCACCCACTCAATCATCAAACGACAACTTCACCGCGGTGAACTTCACTCGCCTATTACATATTTAATATTTTCATAATTCATACAATATTTTCTACTCAACTAATTACCTTTCTTTAATAAATCAATTATTTAGTAATTGTTAATAAGGGTTGGCGGAGTACTCATGGAACGGGTGGGGCTTGGTCTCAGGACCGCTAGGAATGTCACCCCGAGCTCCTTGGTACCGACGAGAAAGAGAGGGGAGAGGGAGAGGGAGATAGGGGTAAGAGAGAAAAGTTATATAGGATTGATTTCTTTTGAGAACCGCTTTTAGTTTTAAGAACTCGAAAGAACTTAACGTATCAACTTTTTTTTTTGAATCTTTTTACACATGTGTAATATGTAAGTGTAAGTAATGTACAAAAAATACCGGATCAACTTTTTACACACTGAATCGACTTTTTACACATGTGTAACTAAAGTTTAAACTTGTGTAATCAACAAAAATTTTTATTCTCTCTCCTGATTCATTTTTTAATCAAATTTAATCTCAGCCACATATTCTAACTCATTTAATTAAATGTGTTGTTCAAAATTGAGTTCTTAAAGTTCTTATAACTCATCAAGTTCTCAAAATATCCATCCCCAAGTTATATATATACCCTATATATAGAAAATGGTTCAAATAAGAATAAGGAGTTTCCTAGGAATGGTAAGAACCAACAAAATTTTGACACTTGGCATTACAAATGATGATGAAAGAACAATTCTAGGAAACTATGACGGTTATTGGTAATTTTAAATCTCAACCATTGATTAACATGATCCAATAACTATGATTTATTCTTAGTCTTCCTAGAAAACTATTTATTTTTAGGATAACCCTCCCATATATATATATATATATATATATATATATATATATATATATATTAATTTTATTGTTAAAATGGTTTTTTAAATATGTAAAATGACTAATTTACCCTCATGTACAAAGCACATGATCATACTTAATGTGACAAAATAACCGGATTAGGAGCAAACGACAAACGGTGTAACATTTGGAAACGAAGATTGTAAATCATGTCAATTTTAAATATAAAGAAAAATCGGTGAAAATTGATATATACATAAATCAACGACTATGGAAACAAATATGCTTAGTTACAAGTTTTCTCTACTGACATATAAACCGATTGACGTTGTTGTTTCCACTTTTAGACTCATCTCCCCAAAAATTTACTTATCTTGAAAATTATTAAACATGAAGCGTTTATAATTTTAACATTAAAGTACCACTGTTTGATTTTTTAGGATGTTACATTTCTTTTCACTCAAGAGTATTCAAAGTAACAAGAACATTATAGAGGTAGTGTAGCAAAAAGACTCAAATACCTATAAAGATTACCCGCGGGTGAAAGAGGACTTCCTCAAAAGTCACCCGTAGAACATTTTAATCACCCGCATAACTTAAGTCAGAGGAATGATAGAAATAAGATCCAGAGACTATCTGTGGGGTAATCCAGACGTTCTCAGAAGCCATCCGCAGGGTATTATTCCCACCCGCGAAGGTGACTAGAGGGTAACGTCAGAAGAACAACTGTAATTAACTAACTCCCTTCTAGAAGATTTACCAAGATCTTTCCTTGGGAAGCACGTGATGCAACAACCAATTAGAAAAGGACAAGTGGCGAGTTTGTTATAACCGTGCACATGGCAATTGAGCTCGTCCTATCATATGCGGACACATGTCTAGGTCATTACAAAGGCATCTTTTGGAACATGACAGTTGAGCCAATAATATTCCCCAAACCCTTCGGCTATAAATACATTCGTTATCTTCACAAGGTATTCTACCACTCCCCGCGAATTACTCTAAATACTTCAAGTACTTTTCTCTCCTTAGAACGGTACTTATTCTCACGCCGGAGGGTGGTTACGAGAAGAACCCCCCCTCTTGTCCTTCCCGTAACGAGCTCACGGTGGTTGTTTTGCAGGTTTCTGTCATTGGACTTGGGAGATTGAGCTTGTATCGTTAGTTTGGTAATTTTTGACCCGAATCCTGTGAACTCATTGATCTAACTCCTTAAGGATTAGATATGTGTTTCTTCAAATATGGTTTTCTTTCGACTTGGCAGTTCTTAAGTCGACTTGAATTGAACCCCTTCTAGGTTCCATTCAAATTTTATGGATTCGAGTCTTTTTATTTATTTGTTTGATCTTTCAATCAAGTATTGCAGCCAATCTTCTACATAATTCAATTTTTCGTTACCTTACGATATCCTCTAATGACATGACCTACACCACTTTATCGAATATGTAGTTTCAACGGTGGAATGCATGAAATGTATTATGAATCCCAGTCTTTTCATTTGGCAACTCTAAGATGCTTCTTGATCATTTATTTACTTGTAGATAGATACATTTATTACCCGTAATTATAATATTTATGAAATGAAATTATGAATTTCTATAGTTTATTATAAGTGAATAAATTGTTTTAGAACTTTAAATTTTATTACAATACCGGCCACTAATAATAAAATAGTTTATGACTATTAAATATTTAAAGTTTCTTTAAATAATATAGTATTTATGTTAGGGTTGCAAAATTGTTCGTATTCATGAGTTGGCTGCTTAAAGCCTCAAACCGACATAAACTCTAAAGTCATATCATATACATGAACTTAAGCACTGAATCAACGATGCATGTATGTGTAGATTGACATGAATACGAGTATACGACTCGTGTATCCTGGAAAAGTTGTTTAAATTTTTTAATTTTTTTTACATATTAATACATTAAAAACTCTAATTTACTTTTTCTTTTTTAAGCAATTGTGTTTATACCATGCCATTTTATTTTTATAAATTTAAAGTTTGACTAATAAATACACAAATAGTTGTGTTTATACCATGCGATCTTATTTTTGCAAATCTTATTTTTGCAATTTTGTTTATATCATGCCATCTTATTTTTGAAGCAAATTGTGTTTATATCATGCCATCTTACATAAATCACATCTTAGAAAACAAATATAGTTAAATAAATTGATCAAACATGTTAACTTGCGAACCACTCATGTTGACACGAACACGACTTAACAACTTGTTTAGCTAAATGAGTTTGCAGATTCGATAAGAAACTGACTTGAATACATATAGACTAAACCAAAACCTATATAAATTCAACCCAGTGTGGTTTTTATGCAGGTTGACCCCGATTTTTTACAACAATACCGATAGCAATCGTTTTCTTAATAATATTAGTTGTTATTAACAAAAAAGAGAGAAATCCTAAAATATCTCATTAATAGTGAGAGAGAGTCCAAATTTATCCTCCGGAATTGTTTTTTCCATATTTGTTCTTCTTCTAACGCATCTCCAACGATGTGTTAGGTAGACCCGTCGACGAGCTAGCTAACACATAGTCAACGATGTGTTAGGCCTCCAAACACATGGTCAAATATGTGTTAGACATCCAAACACATGAAATATGTGTTTGGGCTCTTGTTTGTTTTTTTAATATTATATTATTATAACTAATTTTACTTATATCTGGTTTTTCTTTTATAACATTTTTATATAAAGTTTTATATTATTGAAACACACCATTGAGAAATGTTTATTTTTTATCTACGGACGGACATAAACTTTACTCAAAATCAAGCCGCATTAAATTAATATCGAAATGTTCAATAAAATTTGACCCGACGTGGTTTTAAAAAAAGTTATGTCAACATGTAGATAAAAAAACATGTATCAACGGTATATTCGAAATTATATAAAACTTTATATATTAAAAGTTATAAAAGAAAGGGAAATTTCTAAAATTAGCCCTTTAATGGTGAGAGATTCTAAATTTGTCTCTCAAAAATCTTTTTTCCCAGATTGTCTCTCTTCTAACGCATATCCGGCGATGTGTTAGGTAGTGCCGCCGACAAGTTAGCTAACTCATAGTCAACGATGTGTTAGGCCTCCAAACATATTGTCAACAATGTGTTCTATCAAAATACATGTTCAATTGTTCAAAGATGTGTTTAGCCTCTTGTTTATATTTTTTAATATTATAATATTATAACTAATTTTACTTATATTTGGTTTTTCTTTTGTAGTTTTTTTTATATAAAGTTTTATATTATTTCGAATACGCCGTTGAGACGTGTTTTTTTATCTACGGACCGACATAAACTTTACTCAAATTGAGCCGCATTAAATTAATATCGAAATGTTCAATATAATTTGACCCGACATGGTTTTAAGAAAAATATGTCAACATGTAGATAAAAAAACACGTTTCAACGGTATATTCGAAATTATATAAAACTTTATATATTAAAAGATACAAAAGAAAACAAAATATAAGTAAAATTAGTTAGGATAATATAATATTAAAAAAACATACAAAAGATTAAACACATCTTTGATCATGTGTTTGGATGTCTAACACATCGTTAACTATGTGTTAACTAACTCGTTGACAACACTACCTAACACATCGCACTACCTAACTCAAAATTGAGCCGCATTAAATTAATATAGAAATGTTCACTAAAATTTGACCTGGCATGGTTTTAAAAAAATATATGCCAACATGTAGATAAAAAAAACATCTAAACAGTATATTCTAAATTATAAAAACTGTATATATTAAAAGTTATAAAAGAAAACAAAATATAAGTAAAATTAGTTAGGATAATATAATATTAAAAAACAAACAAAAGATTAAACACATCTTTGACTATATGTTAGCTAACTCGTTGAAAACACTACCTAACACATCGCCAGCGATGCGTTAGAAGATGGACACATCTGAAAGAAAAAAAAACGTTTTCTCTTTTTGGGGGGGGGGGGGGGTGGAGGAGGGGGATGGGGACAAATTTAGAATCTCCCATTATTAAGGGGCTATTTTGGGATTTTCCCTAAAAGAAAACCAAATAAAAGTAAAATTAACTAGGATAATATTATATTAAAAAACAAACAGGAGAATAAACACATATCAGACAATGTGTTTGGATGTCTAACACATCGTGGATTATGTGTTTGGAGACCTAACACATCGTTAACTGTAACATCCTACTTTCGATATGAACTAATAAAATAAATTTCTTTTATTTTATAGTGTGTCGTTTATCGGTTTAAATAAATAAACTAATAGAAGGTGGGCTTGGACTTAAAAGATGGAATAAGAGATGGAATGAGCCTTAGGTCCATGGGCTTAAGGGAGTATAAATACCCCTTAAACCCTAATCCTTTCCATTTTTATCCATCTCTACACCATAGCCTACACCATCAAAACACACACCATCCGTTATCCCGAGTCAAGATCCGAAGTCGAGAGCCCGAGCTTGATAGTGCTAGAACGTCGTGACGAACCAAAACAGCATCGAGACTAGACCGTGTTCATAAACCGACTCATTTAAGGTACATTTATATCGAGAACTTGTTCGTTTAGCTCCGGTTTATATCTAGAAATCTTAGATCTATGTTTAAATGGTAAAAACGAACCCGATGCATCAAACCTTACTGGAATTCGTTAACATTTGATGGTTTAATTGTTCGATTAATGAGCCGTATGAATATATGGGTAAATCGCACCCTTTAAAACGTGATATTCGGATTATTAATGGACTGGGGTTTGTTGGCGCTGGGATTTCGAGTTCATTGATACCTAAATCGAGTTGTTTTGCTAAGAATCGAAGGTTTATTGCAGATATGATGTATGTTGACTAATCTGTGTTCTTATTTATTTTGACTTTGACCCTTGGGTCAAAGATTCAGATAAGACTGATGTGGATTCGTTATGATTGAACGAATCGTTGGTAATTCGTTACGTTAAAATAAAGAATCAGGTGATTCGTTACTCACCCAATTCGTGATGATTAAAATAACGAATCAGGTGATTCGTTACTCGCCAATTCGCTTAGATGAGATAACGAATCAGGCTGTGTTCCAATGATGAACCAGAACATGTTAAGATAACGAATCAGGTAATTTAAAGATTATGTAAGATAACGAATCAGTTAACGAATTAGGCTTAATTCGTTAACATTTGATGGTTTAATTGTTCGATTAATGAGCCGTATGTATATATGGGTAAATCGCACCCTTTAAAACGTGATATTCGGATGATTAATGGACTGGGGTTTGTTGGCGCTGGGATTTCGAGTTCATTGATACCTAAATCGAGTTGTTTCGTTAAGAATCGAAGGTTTATTGCAGATCTGATATATGTTGACTAATCTATGTTCTTATTGATTATGACTTTGACCCTTGGGTCAAAGATTCAGATAAGACTGATGTGGATTCCTTATGATTGAACGAATCGTTGGTAATTCGTACGTTAAAATAAAGAATCAGGTGATTCGTTACTCACCCAATTCGTGATGATTAAAATAATGAATCAGGTGATTCGTTACTCGCCAATTCGCTAAGATGAGATAACGAATCAGGCTGTGTTCTGATGATGAACCAGAACATGTTAAGATAACGAACCAGAATAACGAATCAGGTAACGAATAAGATTATGTAAGATAACGAATCAGTTAACGAATTAGGCTTAATTCGTTATAGAGAATGAGTTAGCGATTTAAATAATAAAATAAAATCCTAATGGAAAATGTGTTAAGACAGTTAATGAAAATAAAACAGGATCCAAGTGAGTTTCTAGCCCCATTTCCTTGTTATGTTTTCGGGGCTGTGTGCATAGTCGATGAGATAGTTAATACACTTACCTTAAATGGTAAGTGTATGCCATGTATGATTTATGTGATAGATATTATGTTATGAACGTGATTGAAAGCTTGTCGGTATGTGAACGATCTTTGGATATTGCATGTATTGACTAGGGAGGTATGTATATGAAAGACGGATGTGTATGATACATATATATATATATGTACAACACATGAATAAGTATGAATGATTAAAGAAATTATATGTACGTTACGGGTATGTAAAGGCAGTATGTACGAAGATGAAGAAGTAAGGGATCAAGCCCTAATAATATCTGAGATAGAGAAGAAAGGGATCAGACCCTAACAATATATGAGATAGAGAAGAAAAGAGGGATCAGACCCTAATAATATCTGAGATAGAGAATGAAGGTATCAGACCCTAATTATTATGTATCTTCGGATGCTTAATGGAAGGTAAGTATATGTATTGTATGATGTATGATTAACTAGAACTCACTCAGCGTAGCTGACTTTTAGTATGCACGAAGACGAGTAGAATGAGACAGATGGCTTGAGCGGGGACACATGGCAGAAGAATAAGAGTCTGGCATTTGAAGACTCTAGATGTTTTATGTTTAAATGTTTTGATTTTGAAAGACAAGAGGAATTTATTTAAGACAAGTTACGAATTAATATGTAATGTTTTATGAATGATTTATATTCCGCGTAAAGTTTTAATTAATTCTGATATTTAAAACTGTGTTTATGAGTAAGTCCAACGTCCAAAGTAGGGCACCGGTGACGGGGCCTTACAAGTTGGTATCAGAGCATAAGTTCGAGATTATTAAGCATCCTACATGCTTAGACTCGAACAGAGAATGAGATTTAAGTAAGAAAAGAATGAAGATGCCAGTTCAAGAAAGTCATGTGTCACTCAAGTAAGCTAAGTAAAAGTAAAGTATGTGATTAATTTCACATGTAAAGTAGGATGATGAATGAATGCTAGCTTAATTGCTAGAGAACGAGGTATGATGTTTGCTTAATTGCTAAAGAGAAATCTGCAATTTGCCTCCCTGGAATATATCGTCGCTAGGCGGAATAACCACTGAAAACGAAATTGCGCATGTTGAACGTCTGTGATATTTTGGCGGGGCAGTCTGTGTGCCATTATGTCAGTTGACTATTGGATGGCAAGGGTATTTTAGTAATCTTCTTCTAATAAATAATAAATACAATAATAATAGTAATAATAATAATAATAGGTTAACAATAATAATAATAATAATAATAATAATAATAATAATAATAATAATAATAATCATATCATATTCATACAACATAATAGCATCTCGAATATCATATTCATACACCATATTCATCTTCATATATTGAACATATTATTGAACAATAATAACAATAGTAATCTTCATCTTCATATTATTGAACATAACAGTAATAATCATCATCAAGCCGCTTCCCCTTCGTCGTTCGATTAATTGCCTCCAGTGATGGTTTGTTAGAGATCCGGTGAGTCGGAACGGGTTTCGGAGCTCCGACGACGACATCGTGACGTTCCAGATGTCGGATAATGAAAGAATCCATCGCCTCGTAAACACATAATGCAATCCGTAAACCAATCCAATAACCAAACTCCTAAACCCCAACACTCCAAAAACCTCACAACCAGAGAAGCAAACAACCGCCAAATAAGAACACACACACAACCACAGCCTACAAACACTGACAACCCTAATGTAGCCCTAACATTCCGTCTGAAATCAACCTGCAAAGGCTGTCTGTCGTACACAAACACGAATCTCAGGACACCGAACACGAGCTCAATCGGCGAGACGGCGGGAACGAGCTGAGGATATGATATTATGAAGAGGCAAGTGGAGAAGAGGATAAGAGATAGGTTGAATAATATGAAGGTTGAGAGGATATAAGTGATTGTGGTGTTTGATTGAAGGAATGGTGAGATTAGGGTTTTGGAGATAGATCTGATGAGAGATAATAATAATAATAATAATAATAATAATAATAATAATAATAATAATAATAATAATAATAATGAGAGATAGATCTAATAATAATGAAAGAAAGATAAGTTTTATAACAAACATTAGTTTAGTTAAAATGTTTGGTTTTGTTTGTTGTTAACTGAAACATCGCCGGTTCGAACCCCACCCGCTACACGAAAAGTTTTAAAATTAATTATAGGCTCATGGGTAAAATGGTCATTTCAACCTTTTTTGGTCAGTCAACTAACGGTCAATTGACGGGAATGACACTGACTGCCCCGCCAAAATATCACAGACATTCAACATGCGCAATTTCGTTTTCAGTGGTTATTCCATCTAGCGACGATATATTCCAGGGAGGCAAATTGCAGATTTCTCATTGCTAAATAAAGAATGTATGAATGCTAGCTTAATTGCTAGGTATAGGAGTATATGATGATATGAACTGTTTGATTGTCTAACTGTTAGAAGTAGAACTAGCACAAGTGGACTCACAATGGGAAGTGTATAGGACACGGAGAGTAACGTGATCAGCTAATCACAGCTGGCCACTATCATTACATGTTAGCCTTACTATCCTTGTACTAAATGGTTCCTTAAGTGATGACATTTGTGTTTTCCCTTTTAAAATACGATGGTTGAAGCTAGAGAAGTTGTGAGGACAGGAGATCACACTGGACGTCGTCGCAGGCCACGTACTGTCCGACCAGCTTCTGTAGAGACGGCTTCCAACACGGGAGATGAAGGAAGGGCAACTGGACGAAACCCGAGCAACAACGAAGGGTATCAACTTGACCCGACAGTTCAAGCAGACATTGTTCAGGTTGTAGCCGCTGTCGTGAAGAACTTGAGTCCTGAAAGGTCTACTAGAAGCCATGGCAGAGCTGAGAAGTCTGGGAAGAAGAGTAAGAAGGATGATGAGAGGGAGAAGGAGGAATCAAGTGTGGTTAAGTCAGTGAAGGTTTATGATAGGAAAAGAGGCCGAGACAGGTGCAACTATACGTCCTTCAAAGGTTGTGACCCGACAAAGTTAACCGGTTTAGGAGACGCAATCGCTACTCTCCAATGGATAACCACTATGGACAAGGTTATCCGCATTAGCGAGTGTCGTCCCGACCAAGCTGTAGGTTATGCCACCGAATCTTTCGGTGATGAAGCAATGTACTGGTGGGAATCGATTGAGCAGAGGAAGAGTCCAGAGGAGATCAAGGCAATGAATTGGGAGGATCTGAAAGAGTTGGTAATGAAGAGGTTATATGCTGACGCAGAACTTGAGAGGACGGAGATGAAGTTCCTGAACTTGAAAGCTGGAACGATGACACATCGTGAGTACACCACAGAGTTCAACCGAATGTCTAGGTTGGTACCCGATATGGTTAACACTGAGGCTAAGAGAATCAAGTACTACGTGAGGGTATTGTCACAGAAGGTCTGAACGTTAGTCAGGGTGAATAAAGCTGCTACTTTTGACTTTGCTGTCGAACTCGTAGAGATGGTTTATGAAGACTTGATTGTGGATGATGTTGTGGTAGAAGAAGAGAAGAAAGATAAGAAGTGGGTCAATCATGCTAAGCGACCCGATACTCAATTATGGACCCTTAAGAACAAGCAGCCGAGAGTTTGGGAGAAGATGTCGTGTAAGACCTGTGGAAAGATGCATGGGGGGTGAGTGTAAGTGGAGTAAAGGATCAGATGTTTGTTATAAGTGTGGTAAGGCTCATGGTGGAGAGTGAAGGCTTGGATCGAATGCCTGTTATAAGTGTGGAAAAGTGGGGCATTATGCTCCCGATTGTACTGCAAAACCCGCATGTTGCAAGTGCGGTAAGCCGGGCCATTTTGCCAAGGAATGCACCGACGGTGGAGCTGGAGGGAGTGGAAAAAATGATGCTGATCAGACTAGGCCGAGGACCAGTTCTTACATGTTAACCTAGGAACAAGCCAAGCAGATTCTAAACGTTGTCACATGTACGTTTCTAGTAAACGGTATATCCGCTTCAGTATTATTTGATTCGGGTGCGAACAAAAGTTTCGTAGCCACACCTTTTAGTAAATTAGCTAAAATGAAATGTTGCCGAGTGTCTAAAACTTTTATAGTAGAAACCGCTAGTGACACCTTGGCTAAAATAATGAAAATGGTTAAGGACTGTAGAATAGAGTTAGAGGGACATTAGTTCCTTGTTTCCTTGTATGTTATGACCTTCGGAGGGTTCGATGTGGTTTTGGGAATGGATTGGTTGTCTGAGTATGAGGCTCAGATAGTGTGTAAGAGTAGGATAATAAGGTTAAAGTCCTTGGGTGGTAGTGCGGTTATGGTTTATGGTGATAAGGAAAGTTCTGTGTTTAATGTCATTTCGAGGATAAAAGCTGATGGTTTGTTAAGGGGAGGGTGTGGTTCCTACCCGGCGTATGTTTTCAACTCTACGACCGAGATAAAAGAAATGAAAGATATTCTTATAGTGCGTGATTTAGTGCCAAGAGCCCAGCCCGTCGCGAAAGTGCCTTACCGTCTAGCGTCGTTCGAGATGAAAGAACTGATGTTCGAAATGCAAGAACTCCTCGACAAAGGTTTTATTAGGCCGAGTGTTTCTCCGTGGGGCGCACCGGTGTTGTTTGTGAAGAAGAAGGATGGAAGTATGAGAATATGCATAGACTATCGCGAGTTGAACAAGCTTACGATATAGAATAGATATCCTTTGCCAAGGATTGATGATCTGTTTGACCAACTGCAAGGTTCAAGTTGGTTCTCACGGATAGATCTTAGATCAGGCTATCATCAGCTGAAGGTGAAAGAGGCAGACATCCCTAAAACATCGTTTTGGACGCTATATGGACACTACGAGTTCCTTGTGATGTCATTCGGTCTAACAAATGCTCCTGCAGCATTTATGGATATAATGAATAGGGTGTGTCGGCCGATGTTGGATAAGTCAGTTATTGTCTTCATCGATGATATATTGATTTATTCAAAAAGCGAGTCTGGTCATGCCGAGCATCTGAGAGAAGTACTGGAGAACCTGAAGAAAGAGAAGTTGTCTGCTAAGTTTTCGAAATGCGCGTTCTGGTTACGAGAAGTGCAATTTCTAGGTCACGTGATTAATCCTGAAGGGATTACCGTGCACCTAGCTAAGATTGAGGCGATAACGAATTGGAAGACTCCACAGAATCGGACTGATATACGACGTTTCTTAGGGTTAGCTGGCAACTATAGGAGATTCATCGAAGGCTTCTCCAAGATAGCCACACCATTGACCGGTATGACCCGAAAGTCGGTAGTATTCAGTTGGGGTAAGTTTCAAGAGGAAGCTTTTGAGGAATTAGAGAGAAGACTCACGCAAAATCCAATCCTTGCTTTGCCCGACGGTGACGAAGATCTGGCTGTTGGTACTGATGCTTCGCATCGTGGGTTAGGTTGCGTGTTGATGCAAAGAGGGAAAGTGATAGCTTACGCATCTAAACAGTTGAAAGTCCATGAGAGTACTTATCCGACGCATGATTTAGAGCTAGCAGCACTAGTACACGATCTTAAGATATGGAGACATTACCTGTATGGTACTAAGTGTACTATTTACAAGGATCATAAAAGTTTAAAGTACTTATTCGAGCAGAAATAATTGAATATGAGGCATAGAAGGTGGTTAGAATTGATAAAGGATTACGACTGCGACATTAACTACTATCCTGGTAAGTCTAATGTGGTCGCCGACGCGTTGTGTTGTAAGAATGAGGAGGTCATTGTAACAGTGAAGTCATACCAGCTGATTATGGATTCAATTCTTTTCGAAGAAATCATCAAAGTGCAGTCAAAAGAGCTGGTAAATAAAGGGCTAGTAAAGAAAGAAAGGATTTTCGGTCAGCAAGATGAGCTGAGGGAAAACACGCATGGTGTTAAGACGAGGTTTGACCGTATGTGGATTCAACGCCATGGAAATATTAGAGGTCGAATCTTAGATGAAGTTCATAAGTCAAGGTATTGTATCCATCCAGGATCCAATAAGATGTACCAAGACTGGAAGAGAGACTATTGGTGGCCGGGTATGAAGAGTGATGTGGTAGATCATGTCAGTAAGTGATTAACTTGTTTACAAGTCAAATCCGAACATCAGAAGCCTTATGGGAAGATGCAACCTTTGGAGATACCAGAATGAAAATGGGAACACATCACCATGGATTTCATAACTAAGCTACCTCGTACAGCTAAGTATCATGATACCATTTGGGTGATAGTGGACTGTTTGACCAAAAGTGTTCACTTTCTACCTATACGAGAGGCCATCTGGTCAGAAACGTTAGCAAGTTAGTTCATCAAAGAGGTTGTGTCTAAGCATGGAGTACCGTTATCAATCGTGTCTGATCGAGATACTCGGTTTACTTCGAGGTTTTGGAATAAGTTCCATGAAGCTATGGAAACAAGATTGAACATTAGTACGACGTATCATCCTCAAACAGATGGACAGTCTGAAAGGATGATCCAAACCCTTGAGGATATGCTACATGCTTGTGTTTTAGACTTTGAAGGAAGCTGGGATGATCATCTGCATCTGGCGGAGTCTCCTATAACAACAGCTACCATTCAAGTATTGGTATGCCAGCGTTTGAGATGCTTTACGGTAGACGATGTAGAACCCCGGTATGTTGGGGAGAGATTGGTCTGAAAGAGATGGGAAGTTTAGAAGTTGTGCAAGAAACTTCATCAAAGTTCGATCATATCAAAGCAAGAATGAAGGCTGCTCAAGACCGTCAAAAGTCTTATGCTGATAAGCGGCGACGACCGATCGAGTTTAACGTTGGTGTCAATGTGATGCTCAAGGTCTCGCCTTGGAAAGGGATCATTCGTTTTAGAAAGAGGTGAAAGTTGAGTCTGATGTACATTGGACCATTTAAGATTATAGATTGTGTGGGTGAAGTGACTTACAAGCTAGATTTACCCGAGGAGTTAGAAGGAATTCATTCAACCTTCCATGTTTCTCATCTGAGGAAACGTCTAGCTGATGACACGTCTCATGTGCCATTGGTGGATATTGAGGTTGATGAACAGTTGAACTACATCGAGCAACCGATAGAGATCGTTGACCGCAAGGAAAAGCAACTTCGTCATAAAGTTATCCCCTTGGTGAAAGTGATACGGAAGCATCGCAAGGGTTCAGATGCTACTTGGGAAGCTTAGGATAAGATGCGCAAGTTTTACCCGAACTTTTTTATGTAATAGTTAGGTTTTGGGGACGAAACCTTTTTAAGGAGGGAATACTTGTAACATCCTACTTTTGATAGAAATTAATAAAATAAATTTCTTTTATTTTATAGTGTGTCATTTATAAGTTTAAGTAAATAAACTAATAGAATGTGGGCTTGGACTTAAAAGATGGATCAAGAGATGGAATGGGCCTTAGGTCCATGGGCTTAAGGGAGTATAAATACCCCTTAAACCCTAATCCTTTTCATTTTTATCCACCTCTACACCATAGCCTACACCATCAAAACACACACCATCCGTTATCCCGAGTCAAGATCCGAAGTCGAGAGCCCGAGCATGATAGTGCTAGAACTTCGTGACGAACCAAAACAACATCGAGACTAGACCGTGTTCATAAACCGGCTCGTTTAAGGTACGTTTATATCGAGAACTTGTTCGTTTAGATCCGGTTTATATCTAGAAATCTTAGATCTATGTTTAATGGTAAAAATGAACCCGATGCATCAAATCTTACTGGAATTCGTTAACATTTGATGGTTTAATTGTTCGATTAACGGGTCGTATGTATATATGGGTAAATCGCACCCTTTAAAACGTGATATTCGGATGATTAATGGAATGGGGTTTGTTGGCGCTGGGATTTCGAGTTCATTGATACCTAAATCGAGTTGTTTCGTTAAGAATCGAAGGTTTATTGCAGATCTGATATATGTTGACTAATCTGTGTTCTTATTGATTTTGACTCTGACCCTTGGGTCATTCAGATAAGAATGATGTGGATTCGTTAACGAATTAGGCTAACGAATTAGGCTTAACGAGTTGTTTCATAAGTATGTAACATAACGAGTTGTTTCATAAGTATGTAACATAACGAATAAGTTAACGAATTAGGCTTAATTCGTTATAGAGAATGAGTTAGCGTTTTAAATAATAATTTAAAATCCTAATGGAAAATGTGTTAAGACAGTTAAATGAAAATAAAATTTTTCCATGCTAACCTGGCGGCTTAACCCCAGCCAGGGGCTCTGCCCCTTGGACCCCGCTAGGGATTGCCGCCCCTAGAACCTCGCAGCCAGGGGCGCTACCTCTGAACACCCGTTAGTTGTGGGTAATAACTAAACTAGAAATACAATATGGATATGATATACATATATTGATACGAATAATTAATGTACAGTCAGCGGAGCTCACTTAAGGGAAGGAATAACAATAAACGGAGAACGCAACAGGATTCAGGTGAGTTTCTAGCCCGTTTCCTTGTTATGTTTTCGGGGCTGTGTGCATACTCGATGTGATAGTTAATGCACTTACCTTAAATGGTAAGTGTATGCCATGTATGATTTATGTGATAGATATTATGTTATGAACGTGATTGAAAGCTTGTCGGTACGTGAACGATCTTCGGATATTGCACGTATTGACAAGGGAGGTATGTATATGAAAGATGGATGTGTATGACATATATGTATGTATGTATGTATGTATGTACAACACATGAATATGTATGAATGATTAAAGAAATTATATGTACGTTACGGGTATGTAAAGGCAGTATGTACGAAGATGAAGAAGTAAGAGATCAGGCTCTAATAATATATGAGATAGAGAAGAAAGGGATCAGTCCCTAACAATATCTGAGATAGAGAGAAAAGAGGGATCATACCCTAATAATATCTGAGATAGAATGGACAATAGTTATATAGTATGAAAGTATGTATGAAATTATGTAATGAAAGTAAATTAGTAAAGTAATTATTATGTATCTTCGGATGCATAATGGAAGATAAGTATATATATTGTATGATATATGATGTATGATTAACTAGAACTCACTCAGCGTAGCTAACTTTTAGTATGCACGCAGGCGAGTAGAATGAGACAGCTGGCTTGAGCGGGGACACATGACAGAAGAATAAGAGTCTGACATCTGAAGACTCAATATGTTTTATGTTTAAATGTTTTGATTTTGAAAGACAAGATGTTTATTTAAGACAAGTTACGAATTAATATGTAATTCTTTATGAAAGATTTATATTCCGCGTAAAGTTTTAATTAACTCTGATATTTAGAACTGTGTTTATGAGTAAACCCTCTCAAGCCTTTCTCTACTCTCTTGGCTTATAAATCCAAGTGTATTTCAGTCATTTTAAGCTTGCTCATTCACTTCTTTTCTCTCCCAAACAAATATTATATCTCAATATCTTCAAGGTTTCTTTATAACAAGAACCATTCTTTAATTTTTGTTTTGTTACTTAAGCTTGTGGTACAACATATATATAATATACACCCCTTGTTACCTTTGGTGGTCACTTCTCCAGTCTTGGTCGGTGGAGTGCCGGGCCTCGTAAGGCAAGGCTTCATGGAGGACTTTCGAGTCCTTGATATATATATATATATATATATATATATATATATATATATATATATAACTATAAAACTTGTTTATACTTACTAACCATGTTTAACTTCTACTCATTCTAGTTTGTTTATCATATTTATGAAGTTCTATGGTTATGGGTTTGAAGAGACTAGCCTCGGTTTAAAGGTAAATAGCTCCAAATCGTAAACCGAACTTTGTTTACTAGCTTTGTTAGATAATTGTTTAAACATGCTTATTGTTAGATTTAAGTTTCTAAAATTATTTATATAAGTTCTATGGTTATGGGTTTATAGAATCTTACCTCGGTCTTAACCCGAAACAAGATCCGAACCAAAAACCAAACTTTCGTTTAAAGACTTTATTGTTAACTTTTGGTTGTAAAACTTAAGTATCTTTATTTATAAATTATTATACAAGTTCTTTGATATTTGGGCATGTGGCAACCATCTATGAACTTATTGGGAGATGGAAACTGAACTAAACCGATTTTCACTCGTTTAAGACATTTATAAACTCATTTTAAATATTTTATTAAAGTACTTGGAAATTTTGGATCCAACTTGATCTCATAACAAAGTTTGGACCGACAAAACCGAACACTCACTTAACGGACGTTGTTAGTTCTAAAATAATATAACTACATACTTGGTTAAGTCTTCTTAAATATTATTGAGTTATCTCATAACATCCATTATTTTGGAAAGTTGACTTTGGGTTTGACCAATTATCAAGACCCGAACCAACAACCCGGGACACTCGTTAAAAACCGTTTTAGTATCTATATTATAATGGGGCTTGCATTCTTGCATTTTTACCCACCTTATTACTTGACATAGGTTGAGTAAATATTAAGGGCTGGATACTTTAACCAGGTTTCGAGCAAACTTATATTTTAAAAGACTATTATTATGTTTTTCTTAAATAATTACATTTTAAACCTTAAACTTTAAATTGTTTACATTTCCTAGCATTTATTTTATTTAAGACTTCCTAAGACAACCTTCCTAATACAAGACTTCCTTTCATCTAGACTTTGCTCGTTAAACCACATCCTTCCGGTTACTCGTCATTTTACCGATTAAGTTTATTACTTGAATGTGAGTACTTTTCATACCCCGTTTTTCATCTTTAGTTTTGGGGTTGATATTGCATACTTATTCAAACTAAATGTTTTATACTTGAGTCTTAAACCACAAACTTTATTGTATACTTTACTTAAATAAATGCTCGATTTGGTGTTATATGCTTACATGCTGAATTGCTAATGTATTTAACGCTTTTGGTTGGTTGATTCATAAATCCGTGAACAATCTAGTATTCTCTTATAGCACGGTGTCGTTAATGTATTCTTATTAACGATCTCATAGAAATCCGAATCTATTTGGTATTCTTTTATAGACGGTGTCGTTAATGTATTCTTATTAACAATCTCAGGGAAATCCGAGTCTATCTGGTATTCTCTTATAGACAGTGTCGCTAATGTGTGCTATTTAGCGATCTAATTTATCCAAATTGTTGCTATTATTTATTTTTTCGTATGCAAGTTGTGGAATTTCCTATTATATGTTCAAAAACTATTAAATTCTCACCAACCTTTGTGTTGACAAACTTTATTTTATGCAATGTTACAGGTTTGACTTTTGTTGACTTGAGGGCTTGACGAAAAACGTTATGAAGACTATTAGGATATTAGCAAAACAAACAATATATATTTGTTTACTTGTATTCAATTTGTTTTGTATGAACAAGGTGTGTTGTTTATTGATTTTATGAAATAAAATGAGTTGATTCAATATTGTCGTTTTAATAGTGTCTTGTGTATTTGGGCAATCCGTTGCACCCCGGCATGTTCCGCCGCCTTTGGTTGGGGTTTGACAACCGGTAATATTGTTGTTATAATTATTATTATTATTATTATTATTATTATTATTATTGGTCAATAATTTGTGACCAAAGGGATTTTGGGAGGAAGGTGATTGTTGAAAAGAAGAGTGTTGTTGTCAGTAGCAGTGTAATCATTGGCGAATGTCAAAGAAATCACGGTTGCCTTCAAGGTGTTCAACGAAATGCGTGTGAGGTTAAAAGAATAAAATTGAAGGGTTGGTTTAACAGAAGTTGATTTGGATAAAATGGGTAGTGGCAAGTTAGGGTTGGGGTTGGAGGGGACGACGGTTGTAACACCCCGCCAAGACGGAAGCGCGGTTGCATGACATCATGTACAATGTAAGCATAACGTTCATGGATAATAACTGGCTCACATCTATTGATTAACACAAAACATTACATTAATAGAGCACCAAATAGTTTAACGTTTACAAACCAATTTATAAGTCTTACAAAACACAACTTTAGGATTTCAAATTTATCACCCAAAACGCTCTTGATTATAAGAATGAAGTCCTTCAAAAGCGATGATCCTATATGCAATGCTTGTTATACCCACATGTCCTTTATTAATTTGCCCTGAAAAAAATACAAGTCAGCATTAGGTGGTGAGTTCACAGGTTTAGTAGACACGATAAAAAAATAGTTGTTATTAAGAAAACCTTAGATAAGTGTGATAATTAAATTAACCATGAATGATCCTTTGTAAGCTTGCAAGGAATACAAAAGTTAATATGCAACACATAAGCCCATAACCAACCCAATACCAATTAATCATAAGTATGCCCAACATCCATGATTAATTCTTAAAAATATATGCGCCTCACTCGATAATGTGTATCGACTTGAGTGGGGAGGTCACCCAGTAGTACTACTCACATAATTCCAGGCTAAGCTGTAGTTAATGGTTACAGTTGTGACTGATCTTTCGATCCCTAAGGCTACCAACTCATGTTCACATGACGATCAACATCTTGTGTTTTAATTATCGCATAAATTAGTGCAAGTATGTTTACCTCCTAGTTGTAAAACGGTAAAAAAGGGCCGTGAACTCATCTCGTGAGGTTTGGATTCGGTTTAGCTAGGTATTTTGTTTAAGCCCGATTCTTGTAGTCTTTTCGCACCCTAATCACATAAGGTCTTTTAGTTATCGACTCACAAGTCGGTTTATGCTAGTCGCTTTCACCCAACCAATCGTTTGGAGTCAGTTGCTTTCACCCTACCAATCGTTTCGTTTATTTCGTTAATAACGTTTTGCATGTTAGTTGTTAGATAACCCGTTGGTGATAAGTTTTATATAATAAATATTAATAATACATTTCACGTAAGTTTTGAATTCACTTAGTTGTCGTTTGTCTTAATTTAAAATGAATCGTTCGTAAGAGTGATAAATATATATACAAATTATATTCATTTCTAATAAATATTTTGTTAAGTTACGAGCTGTATCTTTAGTAATTCGAAATGATTGTACTTCCGTTCGTAAATTTCCAACCAACTCTCTATATTGTTATGGATCTTTTAGCTTGTAAAAAATATTATTTTTACGTGTAAGTTATATATATTTTGGCGAAATTTATAACAACCAGCTGTTTTAAGAAAAAAATCAACTTAAACATTTAAGTTTTCATACTTGAATTATTCCAACAATACTTTTAACTTTACCAAAATAGGTTGAGTCTACCATGGAAAAATTTATTTTGCCGAGTCTCGGATACATTATGACGTATTCAAAGTATAAATTCATATAAATACATAAGAAAACTTAATTGATGTCAATATAACTTTTAAAAATATAAATATAGGTTTAAAGATGAATTTTAGCTCACTTAGTTCTAGAATTAGATTTAGAGAGAGATTAAAAAGTCTTGAGCTTGTAAATTGTAATCCACTCCTACACTTGTTAAACCTTCTTTACAACTTTCTAGTTCACTCCTTGAGCCTTGCATGCATGAAGATGATGGGCGTGTAATTGGTACCACACATATAAATCAAGGACAGAGAGAGAGATAGAGAGTGAACTTTTAGGTTTTATATTAAAGCAATTACACACTTTATATATCTAGACATTAGTTTTTATATATGAGTGTTTTGGTTATAATAAACTTAAATTGTTTGATGAATCCTTTTATATTCAATGTTGGTGTTTTATAAAACAGTTATAAAATAAATTGCATAACAAAGAATTTAAACCCCTTGGATCACTTAAATATGTATATCCAAGCCGTTTAAAATAAACATCATCGACGTTCGTATCGTTTAGTTTATTCGGTGCACGGTCCAGTAATCTATATAATTGCCTAACATATGTCGTATGCAAGAATTGTGTTGCTCAACTCGTGATGATTAAATATCAACACATTTAATAAAAGGAACGTCAAATTTGTTTAACGTAAATATGCTTAATTAAGCTTTAAAATTGTACGGACGTCGGCCAAATTTGATGGGTCTTACAATGGTGATGTTGGTGGATGGTTTGCTATGAGGATGATGAACTGGCGAAGAGGATGAATTGATAAAGAGAGAAAGATTTGGAGATGATGATGAACTTGCTGATGAAAATGAAGCTTGGTTTCATTATTATTATTATTATTTAATTACTAAATTACCATTGCCATCTAACACTCAACAAACAGTCAACACTTGGTCAACTAACGACAGTGGCTTATATCGACAATCTAGAAAACGACAGGGGTTTAATACACACAATTTAAGAATCAGTGGTCCAAGAGTTTTCCAACTATATAACATAGGGTGGCAAATCATAATTATCTCAAAAATCTATATGAACGTAGTGCCCAACATTACCCCACAAGAAATATCACCTTGAATAAATTGGTTGTGACTCAATGGTAAAGCACTCAATTTACTAGTGAGAGGTAGGGGGTTCAAACCTCACTACCATAAATTTATATGGGAGATATGAGGGATGACCCTGGCTTGCCAGGGTTCGAGTCCTGATCTCACCCGGTTTTACCGGCTCCTCGCTGTCGTGCCGTTTGGCGGGCGTGGGGGTCGGGTTTTATCCGGTGAATCCCTCAATAGGTGGACCGCTATGGGCTCCGTCCGTCCGGACTAGTGGCCGGCTCGGGCTATCTTTAACCAATAGGGATCGCGTATGAAGTACCCGGTGTTACTTAGTTGACCGTTAAAAAAAAAGAAAGATCACCTTGAGATCTATTTGAGTTCCAAGACTCATTGTTGCATTCTGTCGTGGGTCCCACACCAACACCCCCAAATTTTGCATTAATGAGTCACAACCATTATCGCCAAGCTCATTAATGAGAAGGCATACTAACATTTCAACTATTTTCAAGTATATAAAGAAATGAATTAAAAATATCGGATTACCGAGCAAACAAAATTATTAATGATTGTAGTGTGTGATTCAAAATATTACAAAGTTATTAAATATTAAAAAAGTGAATTATAAACAAATTTCGTAGGCTGTTTCATGAGATCAAAATGCAACAAAGTGAATTTGTTTGAAAAAAGTTTAAGGAAATAGAATATAAAATAATATATAAATCAAAGAAAGAGAAAAAAACCTAATTTGATAAATATTTTTAAAATCACTTATTTTCGTAAATAAAATTTCCTCAACACCCATTTAGGTAAAAAAAACTCCATCTTAAGGTGGTGCAAGCTTCCTCCTTTTTCGCTTTCTTGATATCAGATGTAATGGAGTTGCAAACTCATTATCGCCAAGGTCGTACAAAAAGCAAGATAATTCAAGTGATTTGTCAGGTCACCCTTTGGAGTCTTTGGATAGCGAGGAACACAAAGATTTTTGATGGGGTCAATACTAGCTCAAACACGTTAATGGAGGAAATAAAGATTTTCAGTTTTCTTTGGGTGGGAGCTCGAGCTAAAAATTTTGGTGTTAGTTGGGAAGATTGGTATAGGTTTGATATAACGAATATGTAATTTCACACTTTTGTTTTCTGTTTGTTTTTTTTTTTTTTTTTGTGCTTGCTTTTGCTTATTTTTGTTTAATACAAGACAGAATTACAAATTTTGTCCTTTACAAAAAGTCAAATTACGGTTCGTGTTCTTTTTTTAGTTTCCTTGCAGGCGGTGTCCTTTAAACATATTTTTCCTACACGTTACGTCCTTTACGCTAACTGGGTTAGAAAAACTCAGTTAAATACCCTAACGTGAGACGCATGTGAGGGCATCTTTGTCTTTTCGTCTATACCTGCAAATTTATAACACCTTCCCCCTCCTTTCTCTCTCTACGCCACCACCATCACCACACCATCACCATATCACAACCACTCCATCAACCACCCATCTACAACCACCACCACCCGGTCAACACTCCATTAAACCTCCTGGTCGAAACCCAGCCACCACCACCACCGGATCCGGCCACCTCCAACCCATTTCGCCTCTACCTCCACCACCACCGGATCCGGCCGCGTACCCATTTCGCCTCTACCTCCACCACCACCAAATCATTAACCTTAGAAACCCTAGATCTCAAACCCACCAAATCACCCAATTTCTCTAACTCATGCGACAATCCAACACTGACCCATGAAACCCACACCCCCAATTCCCACCACCACCTCCGTCGCCGCCGTAAACCCACCGGATACCCTGTTGGATATCCAGGATCAGATCCGTCGCCGTAAACCCGCCGCCGTAAACCCACCGGAAAATCATGGTGGTGGTGGATCTGAGTCATGGCCCGGGCGGGCCGTAAACCTGCCGCCGTAAACCCACCGGAAAATCATGGTGGTGGTGGATCTGAGTCATGGCCCGAGATGCAGCAGCCTTTGTCCGGCCGAGATGCAGCAGCCTTTGTCTATGGTGGTGTTGGTGTGGAATGTGGAGACAGGGAGAGGAGTAGAGAGAGAGGAAGAAGACGAGAAGAGAGAGAGAGAGTATATATATCTTTAATATATATTATTTATTTTTTACAATAATATATTTGAACCACTTCGATAAAAAGACCAATATACCCTCACATGCGCCTCACGTGAGAGTATTTAACTGAGTTTTTCTAACCCAGTTAGCGTAAAGGACGTAACGTGTAGGGAAAAAATGTATAAAGAACACCGCCTGCAAGGAAACTAAAGAAAAGGACACGAACCGTAATTTGACTTTTTTAAATGGACAAAATTTGTAATTCTGTCTTAATACAATACCGCCTTTCAAAAAAAATGAGTCACAACCATCTCAAAACTATAGTTTTTCGCCGTTAAAGATAAAAAGAAAAAGAACTACAATCCCCAAATAAAGTGTCTACACCAACACTCTTATTCTATCTGGATGATGTTATTTTTACGGGATACATTATGCTTCATCACATTTTCATAATTTTGCTAAAAATTTTAAATGACGTCAGATTTAGAAGTTGATTTCCAAAATTGTAGTGTATTTGGTGTGTCTCTAGGTAAAATATGTCACCAAAATTGCCTTCTTAAGTTTTTTATTTAAAGATTTAGAAAAGAAAGATAAGAAATTTTTTTTTTATTCTTGAATTTTTCTTCAAAGAAAAAAAAGAGTTAAGTGCCATTTTAGTACCTGTGGTTTGGAACAACTACGCAACTTTAGTATCTTTTTTGAATTTTTCGCAACTGGCTACCTCACATTTCTAAAACTTGCAATTTTAGTACTTTTCTCTAACTCCGTCTATGTTTTTCCGTTAAGTCAGGGGCACTTTAGTAACTTTGTTATTTTTTTTCTTTTAATAAAATTCCACCTTAACAGGTTTCTTTCAAAAAGTCAAAATCACAAAGAAAGCTGGAAGTTTGGGTCAAGCCCTAAACCTAAATCCCAATCAATCCAATCCCTGCAAGTCCCCCAAATTCATCAACAAACATCCAACATTCGTCCATTAACTACCGTTAAAGACCATCCCTGCATGATCCTCTGCTCTCCAGCCACCATTGGATGCCATTGTAAACGGAGCACTAGAAGAAATACGCTTACAACTTTGTCAGAATTTACAACATTGAAGCTTCCGATGTCGGCGTGTCTTAGAAAACAAGATTGTTCGCCGGAGTAAAGGAGTTGGGTTCATTTTTCGGTGAAAACTTGTGAGGCTTTGAGAGCATTTAGATCTAAGCTCAACTGCATGATTTCTTGCCGGACTGGGAAAGGAGAGAATATGGAAACGAAGGCAGGAGACGATGGTGGCTGGTGGCGGTTCAAGACGGAGATGGGGTGAAAATAGGGGTTGGTGGCGGTGCAGAGAGATGGGGTTGGTGGCTGGTGGCGGTGCAGAGAGATGGGGGTGAAAATGGTTTCTAGTGGCGGTAACGACCTCAGCCGCATCAACAAACCACCATGGCTTGTTTAAAATGTTCTGAGGTGAAAGAGAGGTGAAAGAAAGGGATTAGGGTTTGGATGATATTAAAGGGGAAAGAGAATGAGCTTAAAAAAATAAGAAAACAAATAAAATAACTAAAATTACTATTATGTCCTCGACTTAACGGACAATTTTAACGGGGTTTACAAAAAAGTACTAAAATTGCCAGTTTTTGAAACATGGAGTAGCCAGTTGCGAAAAATTCAAAAAAGGTACTAAAGTTGCGTAGTTATTTAAACCACAGGTACTAAAATGACACTTAACTCAAAAAAAATGAGAATGAAAAGAAAAATTAGTGATTCTTTCCTCCAAAACTTTCTAGCTAAATATAACATGATTGTCAATGAAAAGTTTATAGCTCATTACAATATTATTAATTTACCATATCTCAGTTCTCTTTTTAATGTTGCTATGAGTACATAATTGTAAAGTTACAATTTTTTTCCTATCTTTTTCTCCATATCTCAAAAATGTAATTAACACTTTATTTTATTTTATTTTAACTCCAGAATGCATTTTAAGTATACAATTTCTTTTTTCATTTCTTTCCTTATTCAATCTATCATTTCTTTTCCTTGTATTTTAAACCGAAGAATGCGGTGCAAAAGAACTTGAAGGTTTGGGTATATGAATTACGAAGCTTAAAATACTCAAATGTAGATTTACTCGTGAAACTATTTATATAGTTCACTAGAGCAGTAGATGTTATAAAAAATCCCATGGAACAGAATCACAGATCTATAGCCGGTAATTGGAAACATAAAAGTGCTCGTGCGATAAACTTGAGATAAGAGAGCTCACACAAAGTCTTGAAATGATCAATACGGTTACATTTTCATGGACAAATCGGGTCTTCTCAAAACAAAGCTTGTGCTCATAGATTGATACGTACCACGACATGATTACAAACACGTGTGGGTGGTGTGGCTTTATTAATACAACACTGAAGAAACACTAAGTGAACCCTGGACAGATTATAGATAATCTAGGGGTTAAGTAATGTTTCCCACGGGAATGAGGTCCAGCAGAGAGTTGTTCTTCAGGGGACCTGCAAAACAGACACCGTAAGCTCGTCACTGAGAAGGGGGGGGTTCCTCCTTGTGACCACCCTCCGGCGTGAGAATCAGACTAGATTGCTCTGAATATAAGTGTATATTAAGAGATTGCTAGATAAGATTGAGATATCAGATGATGTCCTTACCATTCCAAGGTGTTGGAGTATTTATAGCCGAAGGTAGGTTTCCTAGAAGGTACAGCCGGCTGAATAGTATTCCTGTTCCACCAACAGTGGACTACGCACAGGCCATGCTGGTTGGTGGGTAGGCTACGGCCAACAGTAAAGGTCGGCTGTATACTGTTCCTTTACTGCCGGCTACGCACTGTTCCACCAACTGTAGGCTGCGCACGTCCCCTCGTAAGGGTTGGTGAGTAGGCAGCGGCTAATAGTGACAAACAGTACTAGAGGGTGCTCCTCCTCGTGTTGTTGTCAGTGAGCTGTCACCCTGTGATTAGTTCATGGGCTGCTCTGGTCAAACTGTCTGTTCCGCCCATACCTTATTAGGTATAGTACGAAAGACCTTCCAGAAGCATACGGACTGGCTCATTTAGGCGGGAGTATTCCTGCCTTGCTCATTCCTTCATGTGACAACTGAAGTAACGAATGCCTTGTGCGTGTAGCCTTGCTGTTAGTGCGGGTAGCCTTCCCTGATGTCTTGTATCCGCAGCTGCGGGAACAGGCGGGGTACACCATTGGGAGGCTTTCCCTGCGGGTACAGCTGGCGTACTGCGCGTAAGGTTCTTTGAGCATGGTGGGTCCTGCTGGAGCTGTTGGTCATTGCGCAGACGTCCCTGTTTAAGGTGAGTCTTGCGGGTCCAACTGGGCTCTGCTGGGACCTACCTCTTCAAGTCCCCCAGTCCAATGTTCTTCTCATGAATTATTAATAAGTGAGGTGAACTTTTGGACTTAGCAAGGGGTTTTGAAAAGGGTTTAGTTTTTCGGTTTTCCGTGGTGATTCATCCCGCGGTTTTCCTGATGTCGCGCAGAAATTCCCGACTTTTCTGCTTGATCTTTGGATGTGAAGCGGGTAGGTTTGTAACCTCCTCGCACATCAAGAGCGTTGAGTCCCACTTGTGTGGATTCTCCATGGGGTCTTGGTGGTTTTCGACATAGTGATCAATCATGCTAAAACCACCAATTCCATCTTGGAGTTTCAAACAATATAGTTCTCGACGTTCCCGTCGTGCGGGAATGTTATTCACGTTTCCGCAAGCATGGCCCAGAAGATCCTTCTTGGTTTGAATTCCCTGCAGAGTGCCAAGTACGTGAAGGGTTTTGCCTTGACACTATACCCGCACTCGTCTTACGGTTACTTTACTTCCAAGGTATTCCTGGCGTCAATTCCCTGCATGTGCTAAGTATGTGAAGGGTTTTGCCTTGACACTGTACCCGCCTCCGTCTGATGGTTACTTGGTTGCCAGGTTATTCTTGGCTTCAATTCCCTGCGGGTGCTAGGTATGTGAAGGGTTTTGCCTTGACACTGTACCCGCATCCGTCTTACGGTTACTTGATTGCCAAGGGGTATTTTCCCGCTCACTTTTGAATCTTTTTGAATTTTGAATTTCGAAATTCGAAGAGTTGGTGGAATGATAGGAACAGTCCAAACATCTGAAACGTCGTGCGACGGTTTCTTCTGACTGTGTCAGGACGTGCAGGAAGTTATGGTGACGTGACAGTACATGGTCATTCCAGACGCTTTTTCAGGCGCGTGGCCGCGAAATTAATGGTATGCGTCCTGTCAACAGCTGCTGCCAGCTTGCTTTTTGCCACGTGTCACAGTTTCATTGCACCTTTGTTTTCTCTCTCCTCCGCATTAATTTCATCGCATTAATTGCGATTAGTATATAAAGGGGGAGAGGGTTCTTTGTAATCCACACTTTCAATCTTCTCTTCATCTTTTAAGCGATTTCCGGCGAATACTCATCCTTTTCAGGCAAGCATTCTCCCGAAATCGTTTTCTTCTTTTCTTCACAAGATGTCGTCTCGAGATGTTGAATCTACAGCCGATGATAAGAGTACTGCTGGCGAGTGCCAGTGTGCTCTGCCTGGCGATCTGTACCGGTATGTCGTCAGGAAGTTCATGCTCGAGTCTCTCGAGCCTGAGTTTCCTGAACCCCATCATACCGTGTATGATGCCCCCAGAGGCAAGATCGGGGTTTATGCAGCATTCTTTGTTTATGGGAATCTTAGGTTCCCATTGACAAAGTTTGTTTACCGTGTCCTTGAGAGGCACGGTGTTCATTTGACCGAGTTACACCCCATGGCGATCGCCAAGATTCGCCACTTCGAGTGGGTGTGCCGGATACTGGGCGTTGAGCCCTATGTTGACCGCCTGATGACCTTCTATACTTGGAGGTGCATCCAGGGGTGGTACACGTTGTCAACCCGGATTAAGGGTTTAAAGATCTGCGCGACCGAGCAGTCTTCGCTCGTGGAAGAGGGAGTTTTTCTTCATATCCGCTCGCGCCATCCCCATTGCCATGAAATTCAAGAACGGGCAAGCACTCCCGAGCCTTCACGCCTCCAACTACCAGGAGGCGGAATGGTTTGCGAAGATATCTCGAGTCCAATCTCCGGTTTACCGGTTTGCGGAGTCCGGGATGGTGATGCTGGGGATGAGCCGAGTGTGGAAGGCTGCTGATGCGCAAAAGATCCCAATCGTCCTCGAATACGGTTCGAATTCTGTTCCTTACGGTATGCCTTTTTCCCTTTTCTTGATCTTGAATTTCTTCTAACTTCTTTCCTTTTTATTTCAGAGGGGAACGACCTGCAGTCGCTCCTAAACCCGCGGGAGGCTGACGGTCCCGCACGGATGGGTACTCGCGCTCTAGATGAGAACGAGTTGCCCATCCTATAACAAACGGCGGATCGGTTCGTGGAGGTCTATCCGCTAGGCCATGAGATCCTTAGCGCCCGTCGGCCAGGTAAGGCGCTCTTCGACCCTCGACCCCTCAGTGTTGAAACCTCTGCCGGAATTCCTCTAATCGTTTATTCTGATGAGGAATCCGCAGATGGTCCTCCGTTGGTGCGGAAGAAGAAGGCAGCCGGCGGGAAGGGGAAGGAGAAGGCCTCCACTGCCGATCCAGCGCCTCGGTCTGACTCGGAGACCGAGAGCGAAGAGGTGGCGGGGAATCCCGGTGGTGATAAGACCACTGCTCCGGAGGCTGCGACTGTCACCTCCGGAGAGCCCAAGAAGACGACGGTAACCGGCGCAAAGAGGCCGGCTCCATCGGGTTCGTCCCCGCCTCTCCGTACCTTCAGGCTCAAGAAAACCCGTAAGTACCGTTTTCTTTTGCTTTTATCTTCATAGCTTAATATCGTTAACACCTATCTTCTTTACGCAGGCGTGAATGTTGACGCATTCCAGGGTGTAGCGCAGAGTGGTACCTCCACGCCAATGACGGTAGGCTTGGTCAGCCTACCTGAGGCGTCGACCCAGGCGCCTGCGCCTGCCTCCGCTGGTTCAGTTGCTCACTCCTTTGAGCCGACTGTTCCAGCCGAGATGACGTCACCGCCGGCAGTGAGTGCGATTTTTACAGCATCTTTCACTGAGCCGGCGGTTACTATTGCTGCGGATTCCGCGGCAGCGACCACGGCGGCGACCACGGCAGCTGCTACCATGCCCCCGCCATCGGCAACGACGGCCGGTCCATCAGGTACGCATGGGGCTTCCCGCCAATCTTTGACACCTTCCCATCTGCCTGACCTCTTGGATGGATTTCCTTTGGGTTCAGGTGATGGGTTCGGCGGCTATCGGCCGGTTATTGACCCTACAGGTGCGTAGGGTTCTTCTGGCCCATTTTATACATATATATTTTATCATCTTTTCCTAACTGCTTTGTGTTTTTTGCAGTGTCGGATTCCAATGAAGTGTATGTTCCACGATGGAACATTCGCCGAGGAACAACCCTTCGCACCCCTGTGGAGTGCGTGGAATGGGCTCGTCACGCTGCTCCTAGTGATGCGTTGGGGGAAGCCATGGCTAGCTACCAGGAGGGTAGGCTAACCAATGAGCTTCGGGTTCTCCTGGCCCGGATGCAGCCGCGCGTCGAGCTGCTTTGTCGTGAAAACGACAAGTTAAAAGCAGCTCGTCTCAAGGAAGTAGCTCAGGCGCGGGCTGTGCGGGAGGAGAACCAAAAACTTGCCGCAGTGGCTGCGGAGAGGGAGAAGGCCTTCAAGGCCCTCAAGGTTGAAGTTCAGGCTCGACTCGAGGCCCGTTCCAAGGCTGCCCAAGCTGTTAATGAACAGCTTCGGCTGGCTAAGGAAACTGCGAGGAACGCAACCGAGAGGGCCACCAAGGCTGAAGCTATTGCTGAGCCTCTGCGCGTGGAGAATGAAGAACTTAAAGCCAAATTAGAGGCTCTCCAGCAGGCTCATGATGCCTTGGCGATGGAAGACGCCAAAAAGCTCCAGGAGATCTTGGACCAGAGGGGGGTGCTTGACCATACTGAGCGGAAGCTAAAGGGCGTCGAAGAGGCTGCGGCTAAAGAAGTGTTGCTTGCCAACCTTAACAAGAGTGAAGCCGAACGCGCCCGTAACGAAGCTCAAGCGTCCCTCCAAGAAGCTCTGGCTGCCAAGGAATGGCTTCTTCGAGAAGCGTTGTCTCAGGTAAACTTTCATGTCTTTACGCTCTTCTTTGTAGATAGGGTGTTGACACTTGTATATTTTCTTATGTAGGTTGTGCATCGGGTCTTCTCAGAGACCTCTTACGACGATGCTATGAGCGCAGCCCTCAACGCTTCTCACGAGGATGGGGAACGGGCCGGCTTCCTGCTTGGTCTAGGGTTCGTTGAGAAAGGCGTCCCGCCTTCCAACTTCCCTTTGTATAATGTGGATACTGAAGCTGCTTATGACCAAGCAGTGAACCAGTATGCCGCCTTCCCACATCCGGTGGTGGAGAAGGTGAATGAAGTCGCTGCTGCTGATGATGGGCTAGCTATCCTTAAGGCTTTCCTTGAACTGCCACGCTCAACTGACGGCGCTGGTCCAAGTGGAAGTGGCCCTGAAGCCTGATCCTGAAGATCCCTTCCCGCTGCTAGGATAGACTTAGTTTGTACAGATTTACTTACTTGTAGGCGGGTAGTTACCCGGCCATTCTTGTAACGAATATTCATGAAATATAAATCTTTGTGCGGCTAAGACCGCTTCTTCCATTGGATTCCTTGCTTTATAAACGTTATATGACTTGCATATTTTAGTTTGAATTAGCAATTTTCCAAGTGTTTTAGAATAAGTTAACCTTTGAACGTGGTAGATAATAGGTTGAAGTTTTGCTTCCTTGCTCGTGATTGTGCGGGTAAGACCGTCACTTGCACTTACAAGGATGGCTAAACTTTACTTACATCTGACCTGCGTGTAGGTTTTCATCCTTTTTTAGGATAACCTTTGAACGTGGTAGATAAGTTGAAGTTTTGCTTCCTTGTTCGTGATTGTGCGGGTAAGACCGTCACTTGCACTTACAAGGATGGCTAAACTTTACTTACATCTGACCTGCGTGTAGGTTTTCATCCTTTTTTAGGATAACCTTTGAACGTGGTAGATGATAGGTTGAAGTTTTGCTTCCTTGTTCGTGATTGTGCGGGTAAGACCGTCACTTGCACTTACAAGGATGGCTAAACTTTACTTACATCTGACCTGCGTGTAGGTTTTCCTTATTTTTAGCGTTGTGTTTATGCGGGTTTTGCCGCTTTCCACACGTAACGACTTACTTCTTTCCCATTTATGCGGTGAATACCGGCACCAGTATGGGAAGTTCATAAGTATAAAGGTAAAGTTAACACATTATGAAAGGAGAATCATTTCCATTAGAAGTGGCTCTAGGCCTTTTCTTTACAAGTTTGGAATTGATCTACATATAACATTTGCGTAATTGAGCTCCATTCCATGTTCTTGGGATAGGAGTGCCATCGAGCCTTTCGAGCCAGTATGCGCCCTTTCCCAGGACTTCTTTGATAATGTATGGCTCTTCCCAGACCGGGGCCAGCTTTCCTGGGCGTTCTTGGTTCGAAGCCTCGTTGTTACGCAGTATGTAGTCTCCTTCATTGAAGTTGCAGAGTTTTACCCGCGTGTTGTAGTACTTTTGCATTTGACGTTTGTAATTCTCTTCACGCACTGCGGCCAAGTCTCTGCGTTCCTCGGTCAGCATAAGATCCAACCGTCTTTCCACATCATTGTCTTCTGGCTGAATCAAGACCCTTGGTGAGGGTAAACCAATTTCGACCGGGACCATGGCTTCCGTGCCATAAGTGAGGCTGAACGGGGTTTCTCCCGTACTGGCCTTCTTCAGCGTTCTGTTTGCCCAAAGGACGTGCGGAAGCTCGTCCACCCAGCCAGATCTGTGTTCCAAGAGTCTTTTCTTGATGCCTTCGACGATGCTCTTGTTTGCTCTTTCCACCTCACCATTACCTTGCGGGTGTGCCACTGAGGTAAAGGTGTGGGTGATTTGGAGTTCTTTCAGCCACTGTTGTAGCTTTTTGTCAGCAAAGTTGGTGCCGTTATCGCTCACCAAATTCTGTGGAAGTCCAAAACGACAAATAATAAATTCCTAAATAAATTTTTTGATATGTTTTGCGGTTGTTTGGGCTAATGGTTTTGCTTCTATCCACTTGGTGAAGTAGTCGATGGCTACCACAAGGAACTGAACGTTTCCTGCTGCTGTAGGAAATGGGCCTGTCACGTCGATGGCCCACTTCTGAAATGGCCATGAAGAAGTGACTGGAACAAGTTCATTCTTCGGGCGGTGCGTGTTGGGTGCGTAAAGCTGGCAAGACCTGCATTTTCTGATGTATGCCAGTGCATCCGCATGCATCCCCGGCCAAAAGTATCCCGCGTTGTTTAGCTTAGCTACAACAGCGCGGGGACCTGCGTGTACTCCACAGATGCCTTCGTGTACTTCCCTTAGGAGGTAGTCAGCATCTTGGTTGTCCACGCATCTTAAGAGTGGACCAAGAAAGTTACGTCTGTAAAGGATGTCATCGATGAGTTGATAATTCAATGCTTTACAGCGTAGTTTTCTTGCCTGTGTTTTGGATTCTGGGAGTGTTCCTGCCGCAAGGTATTTTATTATTGGTGTCATCCACGTTTCCGTGCCGGTTTGGATGACACAAATTTCCTTGTGCGAGACCGAAGGTGTCTCGAGGAGTTCAATGCGGATATCCTTTCCTAAGTGGGTGAAGGCTAATGATGCAAGCTTGCTTAACGCATCCGCAGATTTGTTTTCACTTCGCTTGACGTGTATGACTTTGCAGTCATTGAAATCGCGCATAAGGGATTTTGCTTGTGCGAGGTACAGGGCCATTGTGTCGTTCACGGCCGTGTACGTTCCGTTGATTTGATTGGCTATCAACATGGAATCCACGTGGGCTTCCAAGTTTTTCACCCCCATCTTACGCGCAATTCTCAACCCAGCCAAGAATGCCTCATATTCGACTTCGTTATTCGTACTTGGAAAATCCAGTCGAATAGCGTAAGTGTATTCTTGGCCTGTTGGGTTGGTTAGTTTCAGCCCTGCGCCTGAACCCTCGTTACTGGCTGCTCCATCAGTGTAGAGTTGCCAGACATCATTGATGTCTTGTGCTGGAGAGGGTTGAACCTCTTTCTGGCACTCTTTTTCCCGCGCTGCGGGCACTTCTGCAATAAAGTCGGCCAGAACCTGGCCTTTTATGGCTGGTCTTGGTTTATACTTTATCGCGTATTCTCCCAACTCAATTGCCCATTTGGCTAGGCGTCCCGATAACTCGGGTTTGCCTAGAACGTTTGCAAGTTTGAAATTGGTGAGAATGGTGATTGGGTGACCCTGGAAATATCGTCTTAACCTGCGTGAAGCTTGTATAAGTGCTAAGACTAATTTTTCAAGGGTAGAGTACCGGGTTTCTACGTCTGTTAGGACACGGCTGACGTAATAGATTGGCATCTGGATGCCTTTTCGCTCGACTAACAGGACGGCCCCGGTTGCTCTATCTGTTGCGGAAAGGTATAGGATTAATTCCTCTCCCGTTTTGGTGCTGTGAGTGTTGGGAGTTCGATCAAGCGTGACCGAATCTCCTGAAAAGCTACTTCCGCTTCTGGTGTCCAGCGGAAGTGCGTTTTCTTTAAACAGTTTCTCAACGTTGACACGAAGGGAAACGACTTATCCGCATGGTTTGCCAAAAAGCGGTTAAGTGCCACCAGCCGTCCATTCAGTGTCTGAGCCTGTTTGATGGTAGTAGGTGATTCCATTTTGATAATGGCTTCGACCTTTTCAGGGTTCGCTCTGAAGCCATCTTTAGTGACGATGACCCCCAAGAACTTCCCTTCTTCCACTCCAAAGGCACATTTGCTCGGGTTGAGCTTCATGTTTATCTTCCTGAGCGTGTTGAAAGTCTCTTCGATGTCTTTCAACATCACTTCTGGGTCAGGGCTTTTGATGACCAAGTCATCCATGTAGACTTCCAAGTTCCTCCCAATTTGGGCATGAAACTGGTTGTCCATCAGGCGTTGGTATGTGGACCCGGCATTCTTAAGTCCGAATGGCATCATTTGATAACAAAATGTGCCATCGGGCGTCCGAAAAGCGGTTTTGTCCTGATCATCAACGGCCATGTGTATTTGATGGTACCCCTTATACGCATCCAGGAAGCATTTTAGGCGGAACGGTGCCAGCGAGTCCACCTTAAGATCAATTTCGGGTAACGGATAACAATCTTTGGGGCATGCTTTGTTCAAGTCCTTGAAATCTATGCACATGCGCCATTGTTTGTTATTCTTCGGTACCATAACGGGATTTGCAACCCAAGTTTGATATCTACTAACGCGTACGATGCCTGCGTCAAGGAGTTCCTTGACTTGGGTTCTACACGCGTTAGTTTGTTCTTGCCCCATTACTCTGCGCTTCTGTATGATCGGCGTAACAGCTGGATCGCATTTGAGCTTATGCTGCCTTACTTCGGGGCACACCAGTCATGTCAGCTGGTGTCCACGCGAAGATGTCAGCGTTTTTTTGTAACATGCGCTTGAGTAAGGTGCGTGTGGGATCAACAATTGTCGGGCCAATGGTGACGGCCTGGTCTGGGTACTTGCCATTGAAGGCCCATTTTTCTGGTTCGGTGATGGTCGGTTTAGCCATCTTTGGTTTGGGTTCAGATGAGACAGATGCGATGCATACCTGGGGAATGCCGGTGATCATCGCTACACCCTCAGCTGTTGGCCATCCCATCATGCCGTGGACTGAGGATACCACGGCGTTGAATCTTGCCATCCCGTCTCTCCCGAAGAGAATGTCGTATGTGTGGTGTGGCTTCCTCATCACGACGAAGTCCACCTCTTCTGTGCGGGAGTGTTTCCCATCCGTAAGAGTGACGGGGAAAGATAGGACACCCAGGGGGGTGTTTGTGCTGCCATCAAACCCTTCCATTGAAGCGCAGATCGTTTCCAGGCGTTCTTTGTCTTCGTCATCTTGCTTGTCGAAGAACTGCCTGTACATCACCGTTGACGAGGCGCCGTTGTCAGCAAGAGTGCGGGAGGTGATGTAGTGCCCCAGCTGGCTTTTAATGACGATAGGACCTTCTTTGCTGGGTCCTCCTGGCACTCGTGGGAAGCGCACCTCAGCTTCTTTCCACTCACATGGTTCTGGCATTCGTCTTTTTCTTCCTCTGATGTTACCATGAACCATGTTGATGCTGATGTCAACGGGCTTTCGTCCGTTGCCTCGGTACCGGTTGTCGTTCCGTCCTCCCTTCTTGATTGATGCCACCAGGTGTGCCAGTCTTCCATCCTTGACGAATGCTTCAACAATGTCCTTCAAGGATGTACACTCTTCCGTGTCATGACCTTTTGTCCCGTGGAAGTCACAGGATTTGCTCTGATCCGCATTAGGTCGCTGCCGGATTATTGGAGCTTTTGGCCACGGTAGCTTTTCAGTGGCAAATATCTCCGTGACGCTTTTGGTGAGTGGCGTCCACCGGTGCTTTTGGCTTGGAGGGTGCGTGTGATTTCTTCTGCCAACAAGAGGTTGAGAGCTGGATGAGGTGTCGAAGTTTACCCTTGACTGCCAGATACCTAGCTTCATCTTTTTGTTCTGCCGGGCGATCCGGACATTGTTCTCTCTTGTTCTCTGCGTGTAGAGGTGTGTACTCTGGGGAAGATCCCTTCCCAGTTGCTTTTCTGTCTCGGCAAAGCGCTTTGCCGCCGTCATGATGGCATCCCATGTTGATGGCATGCCATCCTTACCCGTCAATGTGCGGATAAGCTCTGGGTATTCGGCGCCTTGGATGAAAGCGGCGCGAACCAGATCTTCACTTATGTTGCCGAGACTTAGCTTTTTGGAGTTGAAGCGGGTGATGAAGTCTAGTAAAGATTCATCCTCCTCTCTAACGCAGTTGAGGATCGTCCACTGTTCTTCAGTGTATTTCCTCTGTTGGCTGAAGTGTTGGCTGAACTTGTTCTGAAAGTCCGCCCAGTCATATATGTGGTGGACCGGTAAACGATCGAACCATGCCCTGGCCGCTCCGACCAGAGTCATCTGGAACATGTAACACCACGTGGGTTCCGTCCAGTTGCTGACGGTAGCCCCCGCAATGAACCTGTTCAAATGGTCATCTGGGTCGGATAGACCATCATAAGTGCCAATGTTGGACATTTGTTTGGCACTTCTCGGGGCGATTGCTTCCGCAATGTCCCTTGCGAATTTTGACTTTCCTGCATTTGTAGCAGTTGGTCTAAAGGTTTTGGAGAAGTCACGCGGGTTTCTCTCCGCATTTGTTGGTTTAAAAGCTTCCCCAAAATTCCTTTTCGGCTGGGAGTTCGTTTCCTTACGCTTCCCTTTCGCCTTATGGCGAGGGTTTGCGTTGGTATCGGACTCCTCCCTCTCGTCGTCTGAGTACTCGCCCTCGCTGTTCATATTGAGGTGTTGGCGAGTACTGCCGAATTCGTCAGCCTGTTGAACTGAACGCAAGCGTTCGTCCAATTCAGCTTGGAACTCTCTTTGACGTGCTTCGGCCCACGCCTTCACTTCATCTAGTGTTTGGCGAGGGACCCTTCGTTTTTCCAACTGGGCATCAATGAACCCCAGTGGAATGTTTACTGCACTTGCCCCGGCTTGGGTAGTCGGGGTAGTGTTCGTAAGAATTGTATAACCGCCGGTGTTCCCCCCAGTTGTTGGGGTTGTGGTTACCGGGGTTTCTTGGTCGGTTACTGGCCTTGGGACCAGAGTAACGTTAACCATTTCTTCAGAAATTTTGAAAAAACTAAATCAGTTCTAGCTTTTTATGCACGGATGGCGCCAATGAAGAAACACTAAGTGAACCCTGGACAGATTATAGATAATCTGGGGGTTAAGTAATGTTTCCCACGGGAATGAGGTCCAGCAGAGAGTTGTTCTTCAGGGGACCTGCAAAACAGACACCGTAAGCTCGTCACTGAGAAGGGGGGGTTCCTCCTTGTGACCACCCTCCGGCGTGAGAATCAGACTAGATTGCTCTGAATATAAGTGTATATTAAGAGATTGCTAGATAAGATTGAGATATCAGATGATGTCCTTACCATTCCAAGGTGTTGGAGTATTTATAGCCGAAGGTAGGTTTCCTAGAAGGTACAGCCGGCTGAATAGTATTCCTGTTCCACCAACAGTGGACTACGCACAGGCCATGCTGGTTGGTGGGTAGGCTACGGCCAACAGTAAAGGTCGGCTGTATACTGTTCCTTTACTGCCGGCTACGCACTGTTCCACCAACTGTAGGCTGCGCACGTCCCCTCGTAAGGGTTGGTGAGTAGGCAGCGGCTAATAGTGACAAACAGTACTAGAGGGTGCTCCTCCTCGTGTTATTGTCGGTGAGCTGTCACCCTGTGATTAGTTCATGGGCTGCTCTGGTCAAACTGTCTGTTCCGCCCATACCTTATTAGGTATAGTACGAAAGACCTTCCAGAAGCATACGGACTGGCTCATTTAGGCGGGAGTATTCCCGCCTTGCTCATTCCTTCATGTGACAACTGAAGTAACGAATGCCTTGTGCGTGTAGCCTTGCTGTTAGTGCGGGTAGCCTTCCCTGATGGCTTGTATCCGCAGCTGCGGGAACAGGCGGGGTACACCATTGGGAGGCTTTCCCTGCGGGTACAGCTGGCGTACTGCGCGTAAGGTTCTTTGAGCATGGTGGGTCCTGCTGGAGCAGTTGGTCATTGCGCAGACGTCCCTGTTTAAGGTGAGTCTTGCGGGTCCAACTGGGCTCTGCTGGGACCTACCTCTTCAAACACCAATAAAAGTAAACTTTTTTGCATAAAGAGCGACTTGAGGATACCAATAAAGATGGTGGTAAAAGGGAGGGGGGGATTGTAACTTGTTAGTTGTCACTTTGTCCTAATTGTATTTTGGAATGGTGAGCGACGGCACTCGCTCACTTTGTGCATATTTTTGTAAAATAAATATGTGCACAAATTAATGATTGGTGTAAATTCCTTAAGACGAACTTCAAATTGGCAACCAAGAGCTTTTTAATTTTCCGAGGTTACGAAAAAAGGTTAGGACACTATAGAAGGTTACACATTTGATATATTTTGCCACTTGTTGGTCGATTTGGAGGGCACGCAACGGGAACATTTTTACAACAAAGCAAGCGATTTTGCAAAGGGTGATGGAGTAGATCAAGAAAAACTCTTACATGTTGTCAAGAGTATCGGCAAGATGCAATACTCGTGTATGGAAATCATGGTGTAATTTTTAACTTTTTAACATTTCAATATCGGTAGCAATTGGATCGTAGGTGGATGTAATTTTGGCTTTAACATCTTGCTAGCATTTGTCACTCAAGAAGAAAAAACTGTTAGACTAAAAATTTTGCATGATGATTGATACAAGTCTAGACGACGAAATTTGTTTTTAAGTGACAGGATTTCATAAAATACGATAAAAGAAAAGATACTTCTACCAAGGGACTAGATAATCAGGTGCATGCTAAGGAATAATTCACTTGAATGTTATAAATGCCATACGCAGTGAGTGTAGGTCACATCTTTCAAAGACATATTTTAACGAAATATAAATCTAAAGATACCTTTTGAGTTTTGACAAAAGTCATAACAAAGACATATTTAATTTGTATTTATATATAAACTGTACTATGATTTTTATTTTATAAATATATGTCGCAAGTCTATTCGTTCACGGTTCATCCAAGTAAATAAGTATTATGTTAATAAGTATTAAAGGCTTGGATACTACCATATGTAACTTTGGAGTGTATGATATGATTGTTGTGGAAGTTGAAGGAGGCCAAAAGTTGCTGTGAGATTTAAGGAGGGGTTAAAATGGTAATTGGTTATAGATTAGGTGGTGAAACGTAAAATGACTCGTGTGCATGATCAAAGGCGTGATTGCATTAATACTTTGCCTTTATGCACTCATTAACAGCTAATGGGACATTCTCCAACGCTGACACTTGACAAGTGACAACTATGCTTAATCCTTAATTAAGAGCGTAGGACTTTAATGACATTTTATTTAGAGAAAATTCTTAATATGACCCTTTTATAAAGAGAAAACTATGATTTTCTTTTTTGTGTAAGGCTGGGGGGCGCGAGAGGGGGCGCGAGTGGGGGCGCCAGCCAATAATATTGTGACGTGTGGCAGAGAGAGAAACTTGATAAGATGGGTGTTGATAGTGGTGCTCGCGCCCCGGGCCATGGTGTGGAGGGGCGCGAGAGGGGGCGTGAGCGGTTTATTTTTTTATTTTTTTATAAATGTATTAAAAAAACGTATTATTAAAAAAACAAGAAATTATTTAAAAAAACACACATTAATTAAAAAAACACATTAATATCTAAAAAAAAATTAAAGTACTAAAAAAAACATTATTCTTATTCTTCGGCTTGGTTTTCTTCGATCAACCTCTTCCGGATACGTTCCTTTTGTTTTTCCATCAGCATTTGGTCGACCGGATTTAGGTTACTGAAGTCTCTTGTAAGGAAGTCCAAATCTCTCATTCTTTTTTTTTCCTTTTTGTCATTAGAGACCACCTCCATGGTTTTGTTGAATTTATTGAGGGATTCAACAAGATCGGTGATGTTTACGGCTTCCCCCTCAGCCGGTTTTTTCCCCCTGGCGTCCCTTCCCAATGGCCGCCTCCTCGGCGGTGAAGACGTTTCCTCCCCTGCAACGTTTAGGTCGAATCCAACCCGGAAATCCGACCCGGCGGAAGTGCTGTACGCTCCAGACGAACTAGTTTTAGTCCGTTTCGGCCCTACTTCCGCATCAACGTCCGGCGCCACCAGCTCAACCCACTTAGAACACCTTCTCAACCTCTCCCACACCTTTAAATCGTCCCACGTCTTCACCGTCCCATACCTCCGCAGGCACTCCTGCTTCCACTCTTCGACAGTGAAATTATAAACCGCCAAATCGTCACTGCCACTTGGTCTCATACGACCGGCGTTCCTGTTGAACAGATAAGTAAACAAGCCGACAAATTTTCTGATTTCGGTCCACCGACCCGAAATCATATCGGCGTTCCGCTCTGTACTCCCAACGAGCGAATAGAACGTCTCCCTAACCTTTGTCCAAAAGACCTTGCTCTTTTGGTAGTCCGCTGCAAAATGCATAAATAAATTTGTAAGTCATTTAACTTTTTTATTTAACTTTTTTATTAAAAATCATTTTTAAAAACGTTAAAACAATTACCGCAACGCCGATCCTCAGAAGTGACTATCCAAGCCCGACACAGGGCTTCCTTCTCATCCGATGACCACGGAGTGATTTTTCGTTTCGTCCTTCCGGTCGAAGCCGAACCCGACCCGTCCGTTGCAACTTGTTTTTTCCGGTGGACGCGTCTTCTTTGTCCCGCAGCTTCACCTTCTGGTTCTGGTTCTTGTGTCTCCGGAACTACAAAGTTAGGAGACGGTTGTATGTTGGATGGTTGAAAGCCGGATGATTGTTGCGACCCCGAATAAAACATCGCTTGGTCCGGTGCCGACCATAAATCGTCGTAACTGTAATCTGAATCTAGGTTTGGGTACCAATTTCCAGCCAGGTTTTTAAAAAAAGGTTTCGAAGATAGGGTGATTTTGGGTTTGGGTGTGGTATGTGAGAATGGTTTTGGGTGTGGTATGTATTGGTTTAGGAATATATATGTGATATATAGAGGAATATATATAGAGGAAAAAAAAATTTTTTTTTTTTTTTACACATTAATATGAGCCAACGGCTCTATTCACGCAACCCAAGAAGCCTTCACGCTCCCCCCAGCCGCTACCCCTCTTGCGCCTGCCTCTTTTTCCGCGCTCGCGCCCCTCTCGCGCCCCTCTCGCGCCTCGGTGGTGTGGTGCTCGCGCCCCGGGGCGCGAGCGGCTGGCCTCTTGCGCCCTTTCTAGCGCTCCACACCCCTCAGCCTAATATCAATGGTGACACCATTAATCCCTGAAAACTAATAATGTGTATTGTACTTATGTGTCTTCCATAATTCCGATATTAAGAAAAACAGTTTTATGTGTCTTTCATAATGCCGATATTAAGAAAAATAATTACGATCAGAGGAGTCAATTTGGTTTTTACTTATTATTAAAACAAGAATTACAAAGTCATTATAGAAAAAAAAAAAAAAAAAAACCTAAACCTACAAGGAAATCTAAAAACAAGGAAGATAATATGGAATAAAATACTATCCCATAATAAAACCATTACTCGCCCTCAAGTTAGAGCATGCAGATTCCGAATGCCCAACTTGTCAAGTAAAACACGAAGTTGTTGTCCTCCCAACGCTTTGGTAAACAAATCAACAATCTGATTTTTAGTGTCAATGTTAAAAGTTTTTATATCACCCGACTCAACCCGTTCACGTAAAAAATAGCAATCCATTTCTACATGCTTCGTTCGTTCATGAAAGACCGGGTTATTTGCAATGTGTCGTGCAGACTGATTGTCACAAAATAAAGGAGTCGAGCTTGATTGTTCAATGTCAAGCTCTCGTAGTAACCACCGCATCCACAATATTTCACTAACTGTGGATGCCATAGCACGATATTCGGCTTCAGCGGAAGATCTCGACACGACTGATTATTTCTTTGATTTCCAACAAACGGGAGCTCCTCCAAAAAGCAAGAGGTAACCAGTCCGGGATCGTCTTGTAAAAGAAAATCATAACCAATCAGAATCACAATAACAAACCAAAGTAGTTCCTCTGTCCTTTGGAAGTAAGATGCCTTGACCAGGGCCACCATTGTCTTTGTCACCATATTGGCTAGCATCAACACGTTGGCCACCATTGTCTCCTAATCAATCTACGATATTGGCTAGCATCAACACGTTGGCCACCATTGTCTTTGTCAAGTTTAAGATTTTGTTCCATTGGAAAGTTGCTCGGTCGACAGCCTTCCATTCCACTGTCTTTTAAGATGTCAATAGTGTATTTCCTTTGGCTTAAAACGAGCCCTTCTTTAACACGAGCAACTTCAATACCTAGGAAATATTTTAGATTTCCAAGGTCTTTAATACTAAAACGCTTATCAAGATATGCCTTCACCTGTTGTATCTTATGAAGATCGTTTCCAGCCAAAATTACATCATCCACATATATAAGGGCGGTGACATATGTGTTATGTTCTTTAAAAATAAATAGGTAATGGTCCGATTTAGATTGACTAAAACCGATCTTGATAAGGGCAATGGTAAACATTTGATACCGGTTGCGTGAAGCCTGCTTCAACTTGTATATAGACTTTTATAGTTTGTGTCACACCCCACTTTAGGGCCTAGGCGTGTGACTAATAGTTGGTACCTGTTTTGTAAATACATCAGAGTTGCGGGTTTTATTTCAGCGGAAGTCTTTAAAATATTTATATTGAAAATTTATTAAAATCTCGGGTTTAAATACCCGTTCATCGTTTACAATACATTTCTTTAGAAAACATAACTCTTTGTAATATTTTGAAATAAAATATCTGAGCCATCAGATAGCATCTAATGACTATAACTCCAATCTTCTATTCCTTCTTGCTTGTATGTTCTAACCTTTCTTGTTTCCCTGTAACATGGGTGGGAAAATACGTCAGCACAAAGCTGGTGAATAACGTTGACTCTAAAATATCTTTTCAATATCTTTGTGAAATCAACAATAATACCTTTGTGACTACTCATTAGGCACCCAACTAAATTGGGATCAAATTACCCTAAGTACCTTGTACAATTAATTATATACACAAATCATTTCTCATCAAGCTTCCGGAGACATGTTGATGATTTGCATGGCCTCGGGAAAATGCCGAGTCACCATGTATGAATGGATCCAGACACATGTATACTCTTAATCAGAGTGTCCATTTCTTATTATTGTACACAAAGTTTTTAAGGATTCGTAAATCCTATGCAAACATTCAGACTAATTATAAAAGGTTTTGGGGCGTATTCACCTTGTCTGTTTATAATCAGTTTCTGTTATTGATTCCTGTTTTTTGATTCTGCTTCTTGTTTTGTTACCTCGGACCTATAGTACGAGAATAACATTTTGTATAAATAACTAGATCATCGATCTAGCTTCAGACCTTTAGTCTATTTGGTATAGCTTTAACCTTGATAAAAAAAACATTTGTTTATTCAAAACATTTGGACCTTTAGTCCCTTTGTTTGTTTTGCCAATCATATGCTTAGTTTCTTCTTCAAGAAGAAACGTCTATATTGAGTTCTTTTTTCAAGAAGAAACATTAATCAAACTATATTCTTTGAATATCATATTTCTTAATAATAAAGAAATACTATTTATTATACCCTTGGTATATAATTGCTTGTGTTTCTTGTTAGTACACAGAAATTTGACACTGTGGATATGTTATCCTGGCATGTGTCTTGATCAGTTATCCTTAGCATGTATTCCAGATCGTATCAGGATCAAGGATCCTCAGTACTTATTACTAATTAACGGTTGTTCTCATGTGTAGTCTTATATTTAGCAGGTATAATGGTTAGAAGACTCAGTCTATTCACTAACTTACAGTCAAGAAGATATTGACGTGTCTGGATCAGTTATCCTTCTGAAGAGTTCCAAAGCTATGTCAGGATCATGGATCCTCGGTATTCGGTGCTGTTAACGGTTGTTTCTTATATGAAGGCTGATATTTATCAAGTGTAACGGCTCCAAGACCTGGTCTTTCCCCTATTTCGCAGCCTGAGTGACGGAGAACGTGGTCAAAGTGGTTGTTACAAGTATATTCAAGATAAAGGCGGATTTTTAGGAAAAATAATTAATGGTATTTATTATTAATAACTCAATTGAGTTATAATCTTTGGTATATAATGAGATTATGATCAGCTAGGGTTACACACTTATCACCTCACACACACTTTAGCAGCTCTCATAATTCTCTCCAGCAACATACACACACACACATAGCAACTATTGTATTTCTGATCATAATCTCCAACACTTGTAATCACCTTTTAGTTATCAATATAATCGACGGTGATAGCTTTCACCGTCCGGGGGTTTTTTGTGTCAGAGACCACGATAATCATATACTCGTCGACCAAAGCTTACCTTGTTGATCATTGACTAAAGTGCTTCGACCAAAGATTATCCTATTAATCCTTGACCGGAGTTATTTTACCAACGATTACCTCGATAAGTTTTGACCGAAGTAAGACTATCGTGATTAAGGGCTTTTTCCCTCGTGATCAAACCATTGTGTTCACCTATATTACGCTCATACACTTGTCATTATCGCATTAGCACCTTACCTCACATAACAGATTTGGATACTTGTTCCTTAGCTGATTTTTGTCCAAAACAATTTGGCGCCCACCGTGGGGCAATTGGTGCTATAATCCAGATTATTCCTATCATTTTCAACCTTTTCATACCCATATCACTATCAATGGCCTCTCAATCAATCTCTGCTTCATCACCCATGCCATCTTTGGTTCCTCTCTCATCAAGGACTTTGCCGCCGATGCCTCCGCCAATTACGGGAGCTCCAAAGAGCACCATGGCTGGAAACAAGACACAAATTCCAGTCCTCCAGAGCTCAAAAACGACTGCTGCCACTTCGGTGGTCAAATCTAACAATGATGTTTCTGCTATGTTTTCACAAGTTAAGGCATACATGGAGCAGCAGAACAAAACCAACCAGAGGATCATACGTGAAATTGAAGATCTCAAGAAAAGAAAGAGGCCAGCAGAGGATCAGACTCCCTTGATGCCTAGGGTGCTGGAATTCTCTACTCCAGGATCCGTGGTTCAACATACTCAAGGATCCTCGATCTTCCAGCAAGGATCATCCATCCTTCAACCAGGGTCCGTGGGTCAGCATACTCAAGGATCCTCGATCTTTCAGCAAGGACCATCGATCCTTCAACCAGGATCCTCCGGATTGTATCTTCAAGGATCCTTCAACTCCCAACCACTAGGATCCTTCATCCATAATCAAGGATCCTTCTTCAAGGATCAAGGATTCTAAGGGGTTCAACATCAAAGGTCTTCAGAGGTCCATGAAGGAGACATTATCCCCATGCAGACCATAGCTTCTGGAGGACCAACTCCTATCGCAGATTTTTCTTATCCCAACTACACTTCTGGGATGCCAACGTTCAACCAACCAAGAGGTAACGCCTATAATCACATATCCTCAGACACTAACCTTGGCTCTATGCAGGATACAGGTATCAGTCAGGCTATGGCTAGGGAACTTCAGAAGCTTAAGGATATGATATCCAGCGTGCCAAAAGTGGTCCGTCCATTTCCTGAAATACCAGAAGGGAGCCACAAGTTGTCCAGATTTGCTCCACCGATATGCGATGCGGAGATCTCGAAACGCTTTCAAACCCCCAACATGAAGGTGTATGATGGGACCACTGATCCGGAAGAACACGCGGCTCAGTATAGGGAAATGATGGAGATCAACCCAATGCCTGAAAGACTCAAGGAAGCTTGTCTATGCAAGGGTTTCGGATCCACACTAACAGGATCTGTACTTAAATGGCAGCTAAGTCTTCCTCCTTATTCTGTTACATCTTTTTCACATTTAGTTAACTTGTTCAATAGCCAGTTTTCTTGTAGTAGGAAATTTGAGAAGTTAACTAGTGATTTATATAGAGTTGTCCAACCTTATGATGAATCCTTAAGGGATTTTGTTACAAGGTTTGGCAGGGAAGCTCTAGAAATCCCTAATCTTGACATGGCTACCGCTTTTGAAGCATTCAAGATGGGACTTCAGAAGGGCTCCCCCTTTTATAATGATCTTGTGATGACTCCGTGTAGGAACCTAGATGAAGTAAGAAACAGGGCACTCAGATTCATACGATTGGAAGACGACATGAGGATCCAGGATCGTCTGGGGGCTCAAACAAAACAGGAATCCCCTGACAAGAATAAAGGATCCTCATACAGGAACAACAACTCAAAGCCGTACACCAAGTTCAACAATCAAAACGTACGAGCAGTCAAAGAGGGGGATGATGATAAAGACTATCCCTGCATCTCCGACTATGTTTCTCGGTGGATACTCATGGCTTAATCTGTGCCATGAAAGATCTGGGGGGAAAAGCAAGGTGGCCCCGAAAGAATGAGAAGACGACCAACTTCAAAGACAAGTCCAAGTGGTGTGTCTTTCATGAAGATTTTGGCCACATGACAGATGAGTGCATTGGCTTGAGGAGGGAAATTGGATACCTCCTGAGCAAGGGTCACTTTAAAGAACTCTTGGGAAGGAAGAAATCCAAGATCCAGGATCCTGAAGATCTTCCACAAAAAGCAACACCACCACCACCAGACGCTCACGTGATCAACTTCGTCTCCAGAGAATACGACATGATTCAAACTTCTTGTCCCACATAAGAATTCGAGTTGGATGATGAAAAAATACCACTTATCCCCACTACTCGAGTGATAGATTAAAGAATCTTCTTCGACTCGAGGATCCAGGATCCTCACCATGATGAGCTGGATGTCCGAATGGTGAATTTCATCTCTGGAGGTTCGGACATTTGTGGAACTTCTTTCTCTGCAGAAAGAAGACTTGCCAAAGAAATCAAGATGGATAACGGAGAATGACCAATAGTATCCACCACTTTGACGACAGACAAAAGGATCTTCTTCGATGAGGAAGACAAACTAAATATCCAGGATCCTCACCATGATGGTTTAATTATTACTTTATTTATTGCTAACCACTATGTACGCAGGATCCTAGTGGACGGTGGAAGCTCGGTCAACATCATCCAGCATGATGTCCTTAAGAAGATGAACATTCCAGATTCCGAAATCGTCCCTAGAACATCAGTGCTAGTCGGTTTCAGCGAAGAAACCAAGAAGACATTGGGGGACATCAACCTTCCAATTTATATTGAAGGGTTAAATTCATATCAAAAATTCTGTGTAATTGATAACCTTTCTTGTTGCAATGTTATTTTAGGTAGGCCCAGGCTCCATGGGATGAAGGCGGTGGCCTCAACCTACCACCAATGCATCAAACTACCAACTCCTTGGGGAGTAGTAAGGATAGATGGTGACCAAGTGGAGGCCAAGAATTATTATTCTTCATCCATGAAGCCGATAGCTAAACAGACGATAGCATAGCAATTACAGCAAAATCCTAGGAATGTACTGGAAGCTCAAGAGCAGGACCTAAAAGAAGTATCTTTAGATCTCGAAGATCCAGACATGAAGGTCTTCCTAGGATCCAGTATCCCTGATGAGATCGAGGAGGATATAATATCCTTCCTAAAGCGACGAAAATCCACGTTTGCCTTCAGACATTCAGACATGACAGGTATTTCTAAGGAGGTAATTACTCATAAATTGGGCCTTGATCATTCTATTAAACCCGTCCATCAGAAGCGAATGAAATTCGATCATGAGAGGAACGCGATCATACAAGAAGAAGTTGAAAAACTTCTTAAAGTCGGTATGATCAGAGAGGTTAAGTATCCTCGATGGTTAGCTAATGTGGTTGTTGTTGCTAAAAAGAATGGAAAGTGGAGGGTGTGTGTCGATTTTACCAATTTAAACAAGGCATGCCCCAAGGATCCTTTCCCGTTACCACATATAGATTCCATGGTGGATGCAACGGCAGGACATGAAATGCTTACCTTTATGGATGCTTCCTCTGGATTTCAACAAATTCATATGGAACCATCTGATCAATAGAATACAGCATTCATGACTCCTACCGGCATATATTGTTATACTGCTATGCCGTTCGGACTAAGAAATGCAAGGGCAACATATCAAAGACTAGTGAATATGATGTTCAAGGATCAGTTAGGCAAAACCATGGAAGTCTACATAGATGACATGGTGGTGAAATCGAAAAAAAGCTGAGGATCATCTCAGAAATCTCGAAGATGCGTTCAACATCCTGGATCAATACAATATGAAACTGAATCTGTCAAAATGTCATTTTGGTGTTAAGGCTGGAAAGTTTCTAGGGTACATGGTCCAAAAGAGGGATAGAAGCAAGCCCCGAGCAGATAGAAGCCATTATCAACTTGAAGTCTCCTGTGAATGCTAAGGATGTCCAGAGCCTGATGGGAAGAATAGCCGCGCTCAATAGATTTATTTTCAGATCCTCAGAGAAGTGCAAAGACTTCTATGACATCCTTAGGAAAAACAAGAAGTTCGAATGGACAGAAAAGCATGAGGCTGCGCTCAAAGACTTGAAGGATTACTTATCCTCAGCTCCAGCCCTGATGAAGCCTGTGGATGGAGAATCCTTATATCTATACCTAGCTGTTTCAGGAAATGCTGTAAGTGCTGTTCTTGTGAAGGATCATGAAGGTGAACAACATCCTGTTTATTATGTAAGTAAAAGTCTTTTAGATGCAGAGGTCAGGTATTCCCACCTTGAAAAATTAATTCTTGCTTTAATTATGGCCTCAACTAAGTTGAGACACTATTTTGAAACACAAACTATTATTTTGAGAACTAACTATCCTGTTAAGAATGTGCTTAGAAAACTAGAAATGTCAGGTAGGATGGCCAAGTGGGTTGTGAAGCTAAGTGCATATGATATTCAGTATGAGCCTAGAATAGCCATTAAATCACAAGCGCTTGCAGACTTTGTGGCTGATTTTAGTAGTGACATGCAAAATGAAGCTGATCTAGAGGTTCAACAACTTGAAGAAACCAAGGATCCTTGGATCCTCTTCACAGATGGAGCATCCAATGTAAGAGGAACAGGTTTGGGCATACTACTAAAATCGCCACAGGGGGGACATAATACCCCAGTCCATTGCATTTGCATTCCAAGCCACCAACAATGAGGCAGAATATGAAGCTCTGATCGCAGGTTTGCAATTAGCCAAAATCATGAGGATCAAGTATCTTCAAATATATATAGATTCTTTGTTAATAGCTAACCACTTTAACGGTTCTTATACTGTGAAAGGTGAGAATATGGTCAAATATTTAGAAATTGTGAAGAAATTGGCAAAATCCTTCGAGTTGTTTAGTATAATACAGGTACCAAGGGAAGAAAATGCTGAGGCAGATGCCTTAGCAAACTTAGCATCATCATTAAAGATCCCAGATGATGTAAAGATACCTATCATTCATATATTGTCTCCAGCAATTGGAAAACAGGAAGCTGTGGAGGAAACAGTGGATTGTACAGAAGAACTTGGATCCTTCATCCTCTCAAAAAGCTGGATCTTGGATCCTTCCAATTAGGAAGTTCCTTCAAGATGGAGAAATCCTTACAGGGGAAAATCCTAAAGCTTTCAGATTGAAGGTATCACAATTCATTATTTTACAAGATATTGTATATAGAAAATATCTTGCAGGTCCCTATTTGAGATGCATCGAGGATCCTGAAATACAAGAGGTACTCCAAGACTTCCACGAGGGCGATTGCGGCAACCACACAGGGGGAAGAAGATTATTCTCCAGGATACTTAGGACTGGATACTTCTGGCCAACAATGAAGAAGGATGCAATGGAGTATTCAAAGAGGTGTGATGCTTGCCAAAGGCATGGAAACATGCTACACCAACCAGCAGAACCTATGTATCATATATCCTCATCATGGCCTTTCATGAAGTGGGGCATGGATATCGTGGGTAAGATACCTAAGGCGCCAGGAGGAAAAGTATTCATGCTTGCAATGACTGATTACTTTTCAAAGTGGATTGAGGCTGAAGCATTCGTTCAAGTCCAAGAAAGGGAAGTTATATCCTTTATTAAAAGAAACATTATAACTAGATTTGGTATCCCATCTGAAATTATTTGTGACAATGGTTCCCAATTTATCGGGAAAAGAACTATTAACTTTTGTGACAGCTGGGGCATCAAGATGATTACCTCTACTCCAGTACATCCTCAATCTAATGGTCAAGCGGAGTCTAGCAATAAGATAATCATCAACAACTTAAAGAAGAAGCTAGGATCCAAGAAAGGAAAGTGGGCCGAAGAGCTACCGTATGTACTTTGGGCCGACAGGACGACACCAAAAAATGCAACAGGCCAAACACCCTTATCATTAGTGTTTGGTCAGAAGCAGTTATCCCTACAGAAATGGTGGTTCCAACAGCTAGGACAAGCATCCGTGATCCTGAGGCCAATAGAAATATCCTTCTCAAAGACTTGGATACTGTGGAAGAACTCAGAGACTTAGCCAAAATCAGAATGGCAGCTTATCAACAAAGGGTAGCTGGGGCATACAACAATAATATCAGGATCATAAGATTTCAAGAAGGAGATTTAGTTTTAAGGAAAGCCTTCCAAAACACAACCAATCCGGTTGATGGGAAGTTAGCACCCAAATGGTAAGGTCCTTATCTGATCGAGTCGGAGGCAGGAAAGGGGGCATATCATTTGCTCACTATGGAAGGCAACAGGTTACCAAGAGCATGGAATGCTATCCACCTCAAGAAGTACTTTTACTGATCAGGATCAAGTATCCTCTTAGGATCAACTATCCTTAAAGGGTCAAGGATCCCAAAATTGGTAATATCTATCTGATTACTTATTATTTTCAATTTCTTATTATTTTAAGGATAATGTATTCTTAACGATTTGTCTCTTCCAAGTTTTAAGTAACAAATGCAGGTTTCAATAACAGGTTCAATGTCTAAGAGGTTGGCCACCTCTCCCTCACGGTTAAGGTACATCGCTATTTTCTTTGGCCTAGCCCACGTTTGGGTATGACCCCCGATGGTCATATCCTCTAAGGTTTAAAGGTTTTCACCTTTCTTATAAATAGAGTTTCTACACTCTCGCCTGGAGCACACGCTATCCGTCGTATAGTCTGGGACAGCGGGACCAGTACACGCTTAGTGGCTGACAATTTCGTTGCTTTCGGCTATATGGAGGATCCTACGATTTATGGTAGACGTACCATACCACCGGTTTATAACGTTTTCACGTTATCTCAAGACAAAGGTTTCTAACATTTTCATGTTAGCTAAGGTTTTGGCGTTTTCACGTCACTCACGTTTGGGCTAAATCCCGGTTTGGGCGAGTCCCCAGTTAACATCCGTATCCTTGGGCCAGTCCCCAGTTCGGGCTTGTCCCTAGTTTTTGGGCTTGTCCCCAGTTTAACACCAGATTACACGGGCTTGTCCCCAGTTGCACGGGCTTGTCCCCAGTTTATTTTATGGGCTTGTCCCCAGCTTAATGGGTTTAACCCCAGTTAACATTATAAGTTATTTGCAACAGATTTTCTAAGTTCATCACGAAGACAAGGTTTTATGGATTCAAAATCCTTAAATTACTTCTCCAAGGATCATCGAAGGTTCTGTACTTATGGTAACTTAGGTCTAACCAGACCTTACGGTATGATTTCTGTTTATCGGTTTACACTTATTTGATTTCAGTTTATTTCTTTATAGATATAAGGATTCATTATTCCCAATCTATTTTTATAAGGATTTAAGATCCTAGTTTATTTTTGTAAGGATATTTTATCCTAAACTTTTTACTAAAGAATATTTCTCAAAACTTTCAACAAATGTAAATCTATATTAAACAAACTTTCAAAATAACAGACAATCAACGGATAGTTAAAAGATACTATTTATTAAAATTACTTGCAATTACCAAAAATCTTAACCCGGATTTCTCCATTCAAAATATGGACCATCCACCCGGGTTAAACAGGTGTTACTAGTTGTTCATGATTTGCAGGGTGAAGGATATACAGCCGGAAGGGAAGTTCCCATAGAAACTCCATCGATAAGTGACAATTATATCCAACTTGTCAAATCTAATATGTTTTTGCAAGAAGTTTGAATTCAAAGGCAAAATGACAGCTGTGATCTTATCACAACCGACATTTTGGGGGCAATTGTTAGTACACGGAAATTTGACACTGTGGATATGTTATCCTGGCATGTGTCTGGATCAGTTATCCTTAGCATGAATTCCAGATCGTATCAGGATCAAGGATCCTCAGTACTTATTACTAATTAACGGTTGTTCTCGTGTGTAGTCTTATATTTAGCAGGTATAACGGTTAGAAGACTCAGTCTATCCACTAACTTACAGTCAAGAAGAGTTCCAAAGCTATGTCAGGATCAGTTATCCTTCTGAAGAGTTCCAAAGCTATGTCAGGATCATGGATCCTCGGTATTCGGTGCTGTTAACGGTTGTTTCTTATAGGCTGATATTTATCAAGTGTAACGGCTCCAAGACCTGGTCTTCCCCCTATTTCGCAGCCTGAGTGATGGAGCACGTGGTCAAAGTGGTTGTTACAAGTATATTCAAGATAAAGGCGGATTTTTAGGAAAAATAGTTAATGGTATTTATTATTAACAACTCAATTGAGTTATAATCTTTGGTATATAATGAGATTATGATCAGCTAGGGTTACACACTTATCACCTCACAAATATTTTAGCAGCTCTCATAATTCTCTCCAGCAACATACACACACACATAGCAACTATTGTATTTCTGATCATAATCTCAAACACTTGTAATCACCTTTTAGTTATCAATATAATCGACGGTGATAGTTTTCACCGTCCGGGGGTTTTTTGTGCCGGAGACCACGATAATCATATACTCGTCGACCAAAGGTTACCTTGTTGATCATTGACTAAAGTGCTTCGACCAAAGATTATCCTATTAATCCTTGACCGGAGTTATTTTACCAACGATTACCTCGATAAGTTTTGACCGAAGTAAGACTATCGTGATTAAGGGCTTTTTCCCTCGTGATCAAACCATTGTGTTCACCTATATTACGCTCATACACTTGTCATTATCGCATTAGCACCTTACCTCACATAACAGATTTGGATACTTGATCCTTAGCTGATTTTTATCCAAAACATTTCTTAATCAAGAAGAAACTATATTTTTACTATAACCTTTGCTTAAGAAAAGTTATATAACTATTAATCATTATCAAGGTTCGGTTATACTTCCTACTATGGTCTAAGCTATTTATAATAAAATAATAACTTAGGCAAAACCCCTTACCTCGCACGGGTATTCAGAGTTAGATTTCCTAAGTTTATACGGGCAGCACTTCTACTCTATCTGCACGTTTCTCGAGGCGTTCTTGATCCACCTTCCTTGGCACGCAAATCGAAGCAATGTTCGGTCGTCGGGTCGTGCACGTACTTCGAGACGGAATGTCGGGTTACTTTCGAGTGGCACGAACTTCGAGGAAAACGTCGGGTTTATGGTACGGATTACGATGTGTTATTTGTCGGGTCGGTGGCACGCAAAACGATGTTCGGCACGCAAACCGAGGTAGAGAGAGAGTGGGTTTATGGTACGGATTACGATGTGTTATTTGTCGGGTCGGTGGCACGCAAAACGATGTTCGGCACGCAAACCGAGGTAGAGAGAGAGTGGGTGTGGTGTGCATGCAAATGAGCCGACCCCCTTCTATTTATAGCCAAATTTGTGTCCCATCGCGGCACCTTTTTCAACTCCGTCGCTTACCGCGACGGGTACCATTCTGACGTGTGTCTCCACGTGGCCTGACACATTCTGCCACGTGTCCTGGTATGCTGCCACATGTCACCAGAGTGTGACACGTGTCTTTGAGTCATCATGGTCCATCCCGTACCGCGATGGCTATCTTCTTGGACTCATCGCGTACCGCGATGGGTTCTTAGATATTATTTTTCGTTTTCAATCCTTTATCTTTTGTAGCTTGTCACTTCTGGTCTAGTTCTCGTTGTCCAAAAATACTAAGGCGGCTCGCGGCGTTGCGAGCTTGCGAAGTGCAAAGTGAGCCATCAAAGCGCCACATTGCGCCCTTCGCCGTCGCCGTCGCCGTTGTCCTAGCCCGAGCCCGAGCCCGTGCCCGTGCGCGTCGGGTGCTACGCACCCTCCGCTAGGACCACTTGGTGCATGATATTCATAAAAGAATATAACTATGAAAATTCTATCTCTTATAAAGAGCTTCCATTTCTTTACCACTTTCCATGTGGGATGGATTCCATCTTCCTTATTTATATCTTAGTGGAATGCTTCCACTTTCTTACATCTTCCAATGTGGGATGGAGTTTTATTATTTTTATTCATATAAGAATACTTGACTTAGGAAATATATTTGTTTCTTTATTTTTCTTATATTTTCTTATTTAATATTTTCCCATTACTTATCTTGAGATTATTTTTGATCCTTCAACTTTTCTAAGTTGTCAAATTTGGATCGAAATTTTGGAGATGTTACAGTTTGCATACTCTCGTTTCACCTTCTTTAATGAAACCTTGAGGAATCTTCATATAGACTTCCTCATTCAAGTCTCCATGCAAAAAAATCATTATTAACGTCTAGTTGATGGATAACCCAATCTTTTTTCACCGCAACAGCCAGTAAAGTTCGAACTGTTACTAGTTTTGCTATAGGGGAAAAGGTTTCATGATAGTCAATGCCTTCCATCTGGGTGAAACATTTTGCCACGAGTCTAGCTTTGAATCGTTCGACTTCTCCATTAGGCTTATATTTGATTTTATACACCCAATTTGAATCAATGGCACATTTTCCTTTGGTTAAATTTTCAAGAGTCCACTTACCATTTTCTTCAAGAGCTTTAATTTTTTCTCCATGGCTTCTTTCCACCTGTGATCCTTAACAGCTTGAGCAAAAAACTTTGGCTCATGTTGGGAATCAATGGCAGCTAAAAGGTGTTATGCGAGTCTGAAAAATTATTATAAGCAACAAAATTTGAAAGACGGTGTACCGTTGAGGACCATTGATCGTTGTCGGGTCGTGCGTGGTCAAGAGATGGTGGGAGATTAACTTTGTAGTCGGAGAGATGCTTCGGTGGTCTAATGTCTCTTTTTTCTCTAACCGGGTGAGAAATCATGGGCTCATCAATGTTCAACCCACTATCAATTTCTTCTTCCTCAATAACATGTCCAACATCAATGTTTACATCTGAGCCTTCAACATTGATTTGTTCATTAATTGTCCCTAAATCCAATGCTGAAATGGATTCAGCTCCCTGCTCTTCTGGGTTGATTCCTTGGTTTAGACTTGGATGAGTATGGTCATTGGTTATCACCTCATCTGAATTATGTTTTGTATCCCATTCAGCTGGAAATTGAAACACCTCTTCTTCATGTGCTAAGCATGTTAAGATTTTATAAGGGTAAACAGTTTCAATAAATTTCACACCTCTAGAAATTACCAACTTGTCACGCTTCATGTCGTACACTTTTTATCCTTTAGTACCTCTTGGATAACCTAAGAAAATTCTCGGTCTCCCCCTTTCAAGAAACTTGTCCCCTTTTCTCTCCGTATTTCTATAATAAGCGAGGCAACCAAAGACCCTCATAAGATCATAACTAGGTTCTCGTTATACAATACTTCATAAGGTGTTTTGTTGCCAATAACATCAGATGGCAACCGATTTATGATGTAAGTAGCTGTTAAAATACATTCTCCCCAAAACTTGGTAGGTAAGTTCGCTTCAAATTTTAGTACACGTGCCGTTTCAAGGAGGTGTCTATGCTTTCGTTCCACCACCCCCATTTTGTTGAGGTGTGTGTGGGCACGTTGTTTCTAACAATATTCCTTCACCCTCATAAAACTCACGCATCTTGTTTGAAACGAATCCCCTCCATTATCATATCTAATTCTTTTTACACCTTTACTGAATTGTGTCTTAACCATCTTGTGAAAATTAATTAAGCACATACTAGCCTCACTCTTATGTTTTAGTAGGAATACCCATACGGCCCTACTAAAATCGTCAACAATGGTAAAAAAATAACTTGCACGTGACAAAGACAAAGTACGATGTTGACCCATATATCACAATGTATTAATTCAAAACAATCGTTCGTTTTTATTAAACTAATAGGAAAAGGAAGCCTTGTGTGCTTAGCTTTAATACATGAATCGGAAACGACATTTTTATTCTTTAAGGAGTCTCTCAATAAACAAACATGATGAAGTTTAGAATCTGACGCATGACCTAAACGGTTGTGCCAAATATCGACGAATGTCACCATAGCTTGTCTTTTGTCTCCCCCATCTCCATCTGGTATAGACCATCCTTACACTTACCCGATCCAATCAACGTCCTCAAGCTTAAGCTCTGCATGACAAACAAATCGGGAAAGAATGTTACTGCACATTGGAGATCTTTAGACAATTTACTAACATATAATAAATTGAAATTAAAATCGGGGTCATGAAGAACTCCTTGGATTTTTGTTTTGTTAAATAGAGTATGATCGCCTATACCCTTAACAGCTACACTTTCTCCATTGGGTATGGTAACGGGGATTTCGTGTTGGGCTGTGAATATGTTTTCAAGTACTGAGGCCTCGTGGGTGATATGATCTGTAGCACCCGAGTCAATGACCCAATTTTCTTTAAGGTCCAAATTACCTGTGTTCTTTGCGGTTGGTGGTGTGTGGGCAATGTTTTCAACTGGTCCTCCATTCAGCTTTTGTCCATTACCAAAGATATTGACAAACTGATCATATTGTTCTTTGGTTAGTCCTGTGATAGGACTGGCATCGGATTCAACATGAGCTGCTGTTTTTGGTTTAATTTTCTCACTTTTCTTACCCTGCCACCAATCGGGGTACCCAATTAGTTTGAAACAACCATCTCGGGTGTGACCATCCCTACCAAAGAAGTTACATCTTTCAGCGGAATCACCGGGCCTTTTTTTTCTTTTTGTGTCACCTTTGGTTGCTGGTTGTTGCTTCGTTTCGACAACGAGACTTTGAAGGCCGATCTATCATTTGGTGTTTTCTTGGTGTTTTCTTTCCTGATGTGATGGACCGTTGCATCCCATCCTCCGAGACCATATGGTAAGCGGTTCCTAGCGATGGCGTAGGGCTCATCGCAAGGATTTGGGTCCAAATTGTAGAAAAATCAGCATCTAGCCCGAGTAGGAACTCGTATAAGTTTTCTTTTTCTTTTGTTTCACTCAGTTTCTTCCCGACGTCACATGTGCACAGGTTGCATGAGCATCTAGGTGTGGGAAGAACGGATTGCAGTTCATCCCATAACACGCGAAGCTTTGTATAATATGTGGATACCGATGTACCATTTTGCCAAATGAAAGTTTGACTTTGTTTTAACTCGTATGCTCTCGGTGCACTTTCTTTGGAGAATCGTTCTTTGAGATCCGACTAGATTTCTTTAGCCGTTTTTGCAAACTTTACGTTGTTTCTGAGTTCATTTTCCATGGCGGTGTTAAGTCATCCTTTGATCATGGCGTCACACCTCATCCATGTCATGTGGTTGGTTGAGTTTTCTTCTGGTTTCTTGATGGTTCCATCAATAAAACCGATTTTGTTTTGGCTAAGAGAAAGCTGATCATCTCTTGCGACCAATCTATGTAATTGCTATCGGTAAGAAGATCGTTTACGTGGACTTGCCTTGGATAGTCAGACGGGTGGAGGTAGTATGGCAAATCGTGGTTGATTTGATTTCCGGCAACGCCATCTTTGCTTCCAGCCATGGTATAACAGACGGTGGTAGGGTTTGTTTAGCGATAAGGATAGAACCCGCTCTGATGCCATAAGAAAAACAATTACAATCAGAGGAGTCAATTTGGTTTTTACTTATTATTAAAACAAGAATTACAAGGCCATTATATAGAAAAAAATAAAAGAAGCCTAAACCGACTAGGACATCTAAAAACAAGGAAGATAATATGGAATAAAATACTATCCCATAATAAAACCATTAGATATGAGCCACCAGTTTCTTGTATTGAACCTCTATTTTAAAATTGACCGTTAGTTGACCGTTTAGTTCAATAATAATAATAATAATAATAATAATAATGATAATAATAATAATAGAGCAGCTCATCATCATCTTCTTAATAATAATAATTATTATAATAATAAATAATAACCCAAATTATTATCATCATCATCAACAACTCACAACCTACAAAACTCTCATTCTCTTCCGTCGTCGCCGTTCACCAAAAAATGAACTCCACCACTGTCACCAGCTCACAACCTCCAACCCCCATCATCCTCCCACTACCAAACCCAAACACGAATAAACATCAATAGTTAACATATTTATCATTCTCATTCATATTTAAACCCCTAACCACATTGGTTTTATACAATAATTAAAAAAACATAAATCTAAGGTATGTGAATGATTAGAAGCTACGACGACCGCTACACGAAGATGGGGGACGAGGAGGTGGAGTGAAGCTATGGGGACGGCGACCGGGAGGTGGTGTGGCGACGGACGGGAGAGGTGGTGTGGCGACGGAATGGTGGTGAGGCAGCGGTGACGAGGTGCAGGTGAAGTGGGGAAGAAGATGGGTGTAATAAATATATAAAAGATGGGTATTGTTTGGATGAATTTTTTGGTATGTATTGTTTGGATGAATTGGTTGGAGATGAAGAATTGGTTGAAGATAAATATATAAAAGATGGGTTTGTTATAATCATGTTTATGATAATTGGGGTAGATGAAGATGAAGATGGATGAATTTCTGGGTTTGGGTTTAGGGTTTTTGAATGTTGAAGATGATGAAGATGAAGATGAAGATTGAGGGGTAGTTATGTCATTTAACCACTCATTTTACGGTTGGCGGTAGACTGAGCCCGTCCATATTACACAGGGGTACCATACCCCAAATTTAGTTTTCAGGGATTAATGGTGCCCTCGCTGATATTGCACAGGGAGGCAAGTCATAGTTTTCTCTTCTTAAAATAAACCATAAAATATGGACCGAGATGACACAAATGAATAAGATCCGACGAGAATTCTAGACCAATTATAATTTGACACGTGTAAGAATTCCTGACGAGTCGTCCAAATTTTTGAAAATCTTGAGGGAGCCGTCCATATTTTCTCATTAAATATTTATCTCAAAAGCAGTATTCCTAGAGGGATTCTAATGTTTTATAACTTATCTGTCCAAATTTTAAAAACCTTGAAAATTGTTCCTTTTAAATTCCGTCTTCCAAGATTTATTTGAGACGAATTTGTACCATGCAGACGAGATTATGGTTTTGTTCTTATAAGTTGAAATCCCGTCCACACCAAAAAGATTTATTTTTAACTAGTATTTATCCGGCGTGTTGCGCCGGGACAGGTTGTTAAAACCCGCGCAATGGTAAAACCTAAGCGTTGCCGGTCGCATGTGTTGAGGCGGTAATGCGAATCGGCTGGTGTCGGTTACGTGCGTTATTGTAACGGAACTAAAACCAAAATAAAAACAAAAAATAATAAAATTTGAGGTGGACCACTAAGGTGGCGTCGATCTGTAAAACTTGAGCGTTGGTAAAACATGACCGTTGTCAATCCCGGGCGGTGCGTCTACGCGAATTTGGTTGGTTTATGTCACGCTCGGTACGGTACCAGAACTAAAACAAAAACAAAACAAAATCAGCAATCGATCGGTTTTCGTTAGGTTTGTTACGGTACCGGAACTAAAACAAAACATGTTGAGTCTACTCGAATTCGGTCGATTCCGTCACGTTCGTTACGGTGCCGGAACTAAAATAAAAACAAAAAAAAACAAAATTGACATTTGGTCGATTTTGATTACGTTTGTTACAAACCGAAACTAAAACAAATCAAAAAAGACCAACAGGGTGCCGCAAAGTGGCCCAACCGGGATTTTGCGGCACCAAACTCTTTAATTGTATTATATAATAATTTATCCACGCCGACAAGATTTAAGTTTAATCCGTCCACACCGACATGTAATATAAATATTTTGGATGAATTAATTTTCCTTATTTTTCATGTTTTCATATATCATCCTTCATCTTTTTCTTCCATATTCCATTCTTTCATTGATATTGTGCTATCGATTGTTCCATTAGGGTTATACTCGTTCTCAAACGTTGAGATTATGTTGCCGTCGTAATAGGAACCAATGAACTCGGGACCCATATCCATAACCTCCACACGATCTCCCCTCTTAACTTCATGATTTTAGATTCAAGAACAAGGAATAATGAAGATGAAAGATCAAAGAAAAGGGTTTTGGAACAAGGGATACTGAAGATTTAACATATAGCATATGATATGGATGGACACGGCAAGAAAAAACCATAATCTCGTCTCCTTGGTACAAATTCGTCTCAAATGTGTTTTGGAAGAAAGAATTTAAAAGGAACAATTTTCAAGGTTTTTATAATTTGAACGGACAAGTTATGAAACATTAAAAAACCGTCTGGGAATATTGATTTTGATATAATTATTTAGTGAGAAAATATGGACGGTTCTCTCAAGATTTTAAAAAATTTGGACGGCTTGTCAGGAATTCTTACACGTGTCAAACTATAATTGGTCTCGAAATCTCGTCGAATCTTATCCCAATGTGTTGCCTCAGTCCTATTTATTTTGAGAATCTTGGAGATTTTTAAGATAAAATACATTTTCTTTCTCTATAAAAGGGTCATATTGTGAATTTTCCCTTTTATTTAGTGCTCAAGTTATTCACAAATTTCATTTAATTTTCTGTGCACGTGTAAAAAACAATATTATAAAAATGCGACGAACAAGAATACCAAATTGCTTTGTTACATCATATTAATGCCATAATAATCCTAATCTCAAATATTAAACAATCCAACACAATCACATTTCATACACAATGTGGGATGATGTTTCCGCATTTGTTGTTGTGTCACATCATCGTTCCATCATACCACCACCTTCAGTTTTTGGCTTCGACATTGGACATAGCATGCCTCGATCTCTTCTTCCAAAGCCCCTGATTGAAATAATGAGCAACCTTAATATCTTTATCCATTTTTCTCCGTTTTTAATTGCATAGGCCATCCAAGCCTTCCACATGCTTCCTTAATTCCTTCTGGGATTTACTTAATCTTTACCACAATAGCTAAAAAGCACTTGTTTAAGCTCCCGTTGCCTGAACATATAAACTTAAACAAAGTAATTGTGTTTCATATGATAAAACCAATTAACACGCGCAATATTAGACATTATAACCACATTCACCCACGCATCAGTGTTCTTGAGAGCATTCTTGAATTCTAGGTGTTCTTCTAAAAGTATTTAGTCCATTAGGGAAATCATTGGCTAATGACTAATGTCCACACTTAAAAATGAGGTTTAAACATAGAAATACCTTTTTTTTATTAATACTAAAACACATTTAGATAACAAAACAAAATTCAAACTAAAAAAGATCTACCTCACCACCCGTATGGGTTGTATGGCCCGAAGACACCTTCCTAGTTCCTCCAATGGACCGTGTGACCCTAAGCACAATACTGAAGTGTTTGTCTCTCATGCAGGTCGCATGGTCAGAATGAGAAAACTCGTACAATATGGTCTTGGTTAGACCTTTATAATAACACATGTAAAATTTTTTGTTAATTATGTTTAAATAGTATCCAAACACTTAACTTGGGGTATTAACTTGTCTATTATGCGCCAATATTTTAAAAAGCCAAATTTTATAAAACAAAAAAAAAAGGCAACACAAAAGCCGCAAGAAGACCGTATAGTACAAGGAACATTGAAAAAAATAAGCAAATTATAAAGGGAAGTTAACAAAATTAAATTCGTACAATTGCCGCTACTCCGAGATCTATCTTTTGGTTCTATTGCTCACCAAACGAACGAATTCGTCTGAATATCATACACTAACTTATTTACCACTAGTGCTTTAGAGTTACAAAATTTTGTCATTCATAGTCTTTCATTATTCCAAATCAACAAACACGTTACTCAAAGTGGAGAAAGCGGGATTTTAGATAAAGCAATGAAGGATGTGATGATATATGTCGAAGAAGCTAAACTATATAGTCTGAATTTGTTCTCTTATTCAGTTTTTTTGTTCTTTCTGTATACTTTACAACTTGCTATTCATTTAAATCATTTCTTGATATTGTAGGTAGGTTTTTTTTATCTTGTTTGTAATATTGTACGTTAGGTTGATTTTTAATTGTAATTCAAAATGTCTAAAGTTCTGATATTATACCTTTTAAATATGATATAAATCAAATCATTTCTCAAAACAAACTCACTTTTATTTTGTTACTGAATTGCCACTTTTAGTTAAAAGCTTTGAAAAATAGAGTTTATATATGCATTCATAATTCCCCCTCTAGCGTTAGTTGTATATAGGGATGTATACGAATTGAACCGAATCAGATGAAGCCTTGTTCGTATTTGTTTGTTTAGCATTAAACTTGTTCACAGACGGTTCATGATCGCTAACCAAACGGAAAATCTCGTCCGTGTTCATTCGTTAAGGAATTAAACTTGTTCAATAACTCAAACGAAAATATAATATTAATAAAAAGTAGCAGTTTGCTGGCCGTTCAGTTCACTTACAGCCCTAGTTGTACGCATAAAATGACCCCATTAATCAAGATCTAATGCATAAATGAATACCCCAACTATATTATTGTGGATAGGTTGTAATATATGAAAGAGTCGTTAGAATGTAAAGAGTGTAAGTGAAGGCACGTCACGCCATCATAATGGCAAGTGTTAAAAAAGGTTCTATTATATGCATTTACGTTTCCTGTATGCCATGTTCAACTTCATGAGTGTTCACTGTTCACTCTTGCGTTACATCTACTACATTTACATTTGCATATATTTTGTTTAAATTTTTTGAAGAAAAGTATTATTTTTATTTAATAGGCACAAAAGATATGGCTGTCTATTATTTCTATATATACTTTTTATTTATTTATTATTTTTACCAATTACACATGTACGTATTGATTAGAATTTCATACTAACTTGTCCATGTATATCTCAACTTTGAACCTGAAGAAACACTAAGTGACCCCGGGCAGATTACGGATAATCTGGGGGTTAAATAGATGTTTCCCACGAGGGGTTAGGTCCGGCAAAGATGGTTCTTCTGATGACCTGCAAAACAGACACCGTGAGCTCGTCACTGAGAAGGGGGGGTACCTCCTTGTGACCACCCTCCGGCGTGAGAATCAGACTAGATTGCTCTTGAATATAAGTGTATATTAAGATATTGCTATAGAAGATAAGATAATAAGATGATATAAGATGATCATACCATTCCAAGGTGTTGGAGTATTTATAGCCGAAGGTATGTTTCCAAGAAGGTACAGCCGGCTGAATAGTATTCCTGTTCTGCCAACTGTGGGCTACGCACATGCCATGCTGGTGGTTGGTGGGTAGGCAGCGGCTGATAGTGACCAGGCCGGCTGTGTACTATTCCTTTTCCACTAACTGCAGGCTATGCACGTGCTACGACAGGTTGGTGAGTAGGCAGCGGCTGATAGTGACATTAAGTAATAGAGCATGCTGCTCGTACTGTTGTCAGTGAGCTGTCGCAACTTTGGTCAGATCTTTTGTCCATACCTCGTCAGGTACAGTACAAAAGATCCTCCAGTATCGTACGAACTGGCTCATTTGGGCGGGAGTTTTCCCGGCTTTGGGCGGGAGTATTCCCGGCTTGCTCACTCCTTCTTCAGGTGACATTACTGAATTATTTAAGAGTTAAGTGCCTTGTGCGTGTAGCCTTGCTGCGCGGGTGGCCTTCCCTGATGGCTAGTATCCGTTGCTGCGGGAACAGACGGAGTACGTCGATCATTGGGAGGCTTTTCCTGCGGGAACAGCTTGCGTACTGCGCGTAAGGACGTCACGTCTCTGAGCATGGTGGGTCCTGCGGATCCAGTTGGTTTCTGCGCAGACGTCTCTCTTCAATGTGAGTTGCGAGTTTAGCCTTTGCGCAGACGACCCTGTTGAAGGTGAGTCTTGCGGGTTCAACTGCGCAGACGTCCCTCTTTGAGGTGAGTCTTGCGGGTCCAACTGGGCTCTGCTGGGACCTACCTCTTCAAGTCCCCCCAGTCCAATGTTCTTCTCATGAATTGTTAATAAGTGAGGTGAACTTTTGGACTTAAGCAAAAGGTTTTGAAAAGGGTTTAGTTTTAAGGTTTTCCATGGGGATTCTTCCCGCGGAAGTCCTAATGTCACGTGCAGAAATTCCCGACTTTTCTGCTTGATCTTTGGGTATGATGCGGGTAGGTCTGTAACCTCCTCGCAAGTCAGGAGCGTTGAGTTCCACTTGTGTAGATTCTCCATGAGGTTTTGGTAGTTTTGAACATAGTGATCAATTATGTTTAAACAACCAATTCCATCTTGGAGCTTCAAACAATCTAGTTCTCGACGTTCCCGCTATGCGGGGATGTTATTCCCGTTTCCGCAAGCACGGCCCAGAAGATCCTTCTTGGTTTCAATTCCCTGCGGAGTGCTAGGTATGTGAAGGGTTTCGCCTTGACACTGTACCCGCACTCGTCTTATAGTTACTTTACTTCCAAGGTATTCCTGGCTTCAACTCCCTGCGGGTGCTAAGTATGTGAAGGGCTTTGCCTTGACACTGTACCCGCACCCGTCTTATAGTTACTTGGTTGCCGATGTATTCTTGGCTTCAATTCCCTGCAGGTGCTAAGTATGTGAAGGGTTTTGCCTTAACACTGTACTCGCACCTGTCTTATAGTTACTTGGTTGCCAAGGTAAGGGGTATAGTCCCGCTTACTTTTGAATCTTTTTGAATCTTTTTGAAATTCGAAGAGTTGGAGAAAGGATAAGAACAGTCCAAACTGTTGAAACGTCGTCCGACGGTTTCTTCTGACAGTGTCAGGACGTGCAGGAAGTTATGGCGACGTGACAGTAAATGGTCATTCCAGACGCTTTTTCAGGCGCTTGGGCGCGAGTTTTCGGGCGCGTGGCCGCGAAGTTTACGGCACGCGTCCTGTCAACAGTTGTTGCCAGCTTGCATATTCCACGTGTCATAGTTTATTGCACCTGCGCTTTCCTCTCTCTTCCGCATTAAATTCATCGCATTCATTGCGATGAGTATATAAAGGGAGGAGAGGTTGCATCTCAACTCACAGTTTCACCTCTCTTCTTCTTCTAAACGATTTCCGGCGAATACTCTAACTTTTCTGTCGAGCATTCTCCTGAAATCGTTCTTCTTTACATTCAAAACATGTCTTCCGTTCATGATCTTGAGGCTACCGCCGAGGAGTCTGACGTGTATGCCGAGAATCCGTCGTCTACTTCTGATAAGGACGATAAGAGTACTGCTGGTGAGTGCCAGTGTGCTCTTACCGTCGACCTGTATCAGTACATTGTTAGGAAGATCATGCTCGAGCCTTTCGAGCCTGAGTTTCCTAAGCCTCATCAGACGGTGTACGATGCCCCCAAGGGCAAGATAGGGGTGTATGCCGCATTCTTCGTTTATGGGAATCTCAGGTTCCCATTGACGAAGTTTGTGTACCGTGTTTTGGAGAGACACGGTGTACATCTGACGGAGGTACACCCAATGGCGATCGCCAAGATTCGCCATTTTGAATGGGTGTGCCTCATTCTGGGCGTGGAGCCCCATGTCGACCGCCTGATGACCTTCTATTCTTGGAGGTGCATCCAGGGGTGGTATACCTTGGTCACTCGGATCAAGGGTTTGAAGATCTGCGTTACCGAGCGCAGTCTTCGGTCTTGGAAGCGGGAGTTCTTCTATATCTCCGCTCGCGTCGTCCCTATAGCGATGACGTTCAAGAACGGGAGAGCTCTCCCAAACCTTCACGCCTTCAACTACGAGGAGGCGGAATGGTTCTCCAATATTTCCCGGGTCCAGTCTCCGGTTTACCGCTTTGCGGAGTCCGGGATGGTGATGCTCGGGAGGAGCCGGGTGTGGAAGGATGCTGGGGCGGAGGCGCCACAGATTCCCATCGTCCTTGAATACGGTTTGAACTCTATCCCTTACGGTATGCTCCGTCTTCTTTGCTGATTTAGGGTTTTTTTTCTAACTGTTTCTCTTTTGTTTTCAGAGGGAAACGACCTACAATCGCTCCTGCATCTGCGGGAAGCTGGTGGTCCCGCTCGGATGGGTACCCGTGCTCTTGATGAGAACGAGTTGCCCATCTTGGAGCAAACGGCGGATCGGTTTGTGGAGGTCTACCCGCCGGGCCACCCGATTCTGAGCGCCACGCGGCCAGGTAAGGAGTTATTTAACCCTCGCCCTGTCAATGCTCAAACCTCTGCTGGAATTCCTCTAATTTTGTCATCTTCTGATGAGGAATCCGCAAATGGTCCTTTCTTCACGCGGAAGAAGAAGGCTGCTGGCGGGAAGGGTAAGGCGAAGGTTGCCTCCACTGCCGATCAGGGGAATCGCTCAGAGTCAGAGACCGAGAGTGAAGAGGTGGCGGGGAACCCTGGTGGTGATGAGACCACTGTTCCGGTGGTTGAGACAGCTATCACCTCCGGGCAGCCTAGTACGACGGTGACCGGCGTGAAGAGGCCGGCTCCATCGGGTTCGTCCCCGCCTATTCGCACCTTCAAGCTCAAGAGGACTCGTAAGTGTAAACTTTAACTTTAACTTCATATCTTTCCGCCATTATATTTAACTATCTTGTCTTCATGCAGGCGTGGATGCAACTGCATTCCAAAGTTATGCGGGAAGGAGCAGTTCTGGACCCATGACGGTAGGTTTGGTCAACCTACCCGAGGCGACGACCCAGGCGGCTGCGCCTTTTTGCAGTATTGGTTCAGTTGCTCATCCTGTTGAGGCAACTGTTCCAACTGTAACGTCATCTCCGCCGGCTGTCAGTGCCATATTCACGGCGTCCTTCACTGAGCCGGCGGTGAGTTTTTTTGCAGGTTCTTCCGCAGCGGCGGCCACGGTTGTGAGTTCACCTCCAGTGAGTTCACCACCGATGGTCTCTACCGCAGCGGCTTCGACCGTGCCTCCGGCGCCGGCGACTACCTCTCCCCCGGCCGGTTCAGCAGGTATGTTTGGGGCTTCTAGCCAATCTCTGCCTCCTTCCCATCTGCCTGACCTCTTGGATGGATATCCGTTAGGTTCGGGTGATGGGTTCGGCGGCTACCGGCCTGTTGTCGACCCTACAGGTGCGTAGGGTTATTTTGGCCTATTCTCTTTTTTTTTTATTATCATCTTTTCCTAACTGCTTTTTGTTTTTACATTGTCGGATTCCAATGAAGTGTATGTTCCACGTTGGAACATCCGCCGAGGAACAACCCTTTGGACGGCTGTGGACTGCGTCGAGTGGGCGCGCCACGCCGCTCCAAGTGGGGCGCTGGGGGAAGCTATGTCGAGCTACCAGGAGGGTAGGCTGACAAACGAGCTCCGGATTCTCCTTGCCCGGATGCAACCGCGCGTCGAGCTGCTTTGTCGTGAAAACGACAAATTAAAGGCGGCTCGTATCCAAGAAGTAGCTCAGGCGCGGGCTATCCGGGAGGAGAACAGGAGACTCTCCGCCGTTGCTGGGGAGAAGGAGAAGGCCTTCAAGGCCCTTGCGGTTGAAGTTCAGGCCCGTCTCGAGGCCCGTTCCAAGGCTACCCAAGCTGTTAACGAACAGCTTCGGTTGGCTAAGGAAATTGCGCGGAACGCAACCGAGAGGGCCACCAAGGCTGAAGCTGTTGCGGAGCCTCTGCGCGCCGAGAATGAGGAGCTCAAAGCCAAACTAGAGAGGCTCCAGCAGGCTCATGACGCCTTGGCCATGGAAGACGCCAAGAAGCTTCAAGAGATCTTGGACCAGAGGGGTATGCTTGACCATACTGAGCGTAAGCTAAAGGGCGTTGAAGAGGCTGCTGCTAAGGAAGTGTTGCTTGCCAACCTTAACAAAAGTGAAGCCGAACGCGCCCGTAATCAAGCTCAAGCTGCCCTCAAGGAGGCTCTGGTTACCAAGGAATGGCTTCTACGAGAAGCGTTGTCGCAGGTAAGCTTAGCTTCATAACGTCTTTACGCTTTTCTTTGTACTTAGAAAAGGTTTTGATACTTGGTATTTTTGTTTTGTAGGTTGTGCATCGGGTCTTCACGGACACATCTTACGACGATGCCATGAGCGCAGCCCTCAACGCTTCTCATGAGGATGGGGAAAAGGCTGGCTTCCTGCTTGGTCTAGGGTTCGTTGAGAAGGGCATCCCGCCTTCCAACTTCCCTTTATATGATGTAGATACTGAAGCTGCGTATGACCAAGCAGTGAACCAGTATGCTGCCTTCCCGCATCCGGTGGTGGAGAAGGTGAACGAAGTTGCTGCTGCTGATGATGGGCTAACCATTCTCAAGACCTTCCTTGAACCGCCACAGCCAACTGATGGTGCGGGTACAAGTGGGTTTGGAGGGAGTGGTCCTGAAGCTTGAACCTTTAGATCCCTTCCCAATGTTAGGATAGGTTTATGTTTTTGTATAGATTTACACTCTTGTAGGCGGGTAGATACCCGGCCATTCTTGTAATACTTGAATTTTTATGGAATGTGTAAATCTTTGTGCGGGTAGGACCGCCACTTTCACTGGATGACTTGCTTTATAGACGTTATATGACTTGCTCATGCATATTATAGCTTAATTTGGCACTTGTTTTGCCGCATAAACCATATATGATTCGCTCGTGCATACTTTAACTTTGCAATTTTCCAAGTGTTTTGAACAAGTTAACCGTTCGACGCGCGGTTGTCAATAGGTTAGTGTTCAGTTTCCTCTATCATGATTGTGCGGGTAGGACCGTCACTTTCATTTAGTGGGATGACCGATCTTCACCTATAACTTACCTGCTTGAAGGTTTGCCGTTTTTTGTGTTTATGCGGGTTTTGCTGCCGTCCACACGCAACGACTTCTTCACACTTATTTATGCGGTGAAAACCGGCATATCAGTGTTTTGAATAAATTAACCGTTCGACGCGCGGTTGTCAATAGGTTAGTTCGGTTTCCTCTATCATGATTTGTGCGGTTAGGACCGGCACTTTCATTTAGTGGGATGACCCAACTTTACCTATAACTGACCTGCGTGAAGGTTGGCCGTTTTTTGTGTTTATGCGGGTTTTGCCGCCGTCCACACGCAACGACTTACTTCCCCACTTATGTATGCGGTGAAGACCGGCATATCAGTGTGGAAAGTTCATAAGTATAAATGTAAGATTATCAGCGTCAATGTGATAAGGAGAATCATTTCCATTAGAAGTGGCTCTGGGCCTTTTCTTTTACAAGTTTGGAATTGATCTACATGCAGACTGTGTAATTGAGCTCCCTTCCATGTTGTTTGGATGGGAGTGCCATCGAGCCGATATGCACTTGGTTCGGAATATCGTTGTTTACGCAGTATGTAGTCTCCAACATTGAAGCTGCAGTTTCGTGTTTTTCCCAACTGGGGTTCAACACGCATTAGCCTGCTCAGCGTTCATTACGCCACGAGGTGCCTGAGCGTCCCATCTCTGACAAATGCTTCGACGATGTCCTTCAAGTCTACGCATTCCTCGGTGTTGTGGCCTCTTGTCCTGTGGAAGTCACAGAATTTGCTTTGATCAGCGTTTGGACGCTGTCGGATAATTGGAGCCTCTGGCCATGGGAGCCTCTCAGTGGCGAATATCTCGGTGACGCTTTTTGTGAGTGGCGTCCATCTGGAGTTCCGGTTCGACTGCATGTTTTCCTTTCCGCCTAACCGAGGATACGAGCCGGATGAGGTGTCAAAGTTTACCCTTGACTGCCAAATACCTAGCTTCCTCTTTTTGTTTAGTCGGGCGGTAAGGACGTTGTTTTCTCTTGTTTTCTGGGTGTAGAGGTTTGTGCTTTGGGGAAGATCTCTACCCAGTTGCTTTTCCGTTTCCGCGAAGCGTTTAGCTGCTGTCATGATGGAATCCCATGTGGATGGCATGCCGTCTTTACCTGAATGAAAGCAACGCGAACAAGATCTTCGCTAATAGCGCCCAGACTCAGCTTCTTTGAGTTGAAGCGAGTGATGAAGTCTAGCAAAGATTCATCTTCCTCTCGGATGCAGTTGAGGATCGTCCATTGCTCTTCAGTGTACTTTCTTTGTTGACTGAAGTGTTGGCTGAACTTCTGTTGGAAGTCTGCCCAATCGTAGATGTGGTGGACCGGTAGACGGTCAAACCACGCTCTGGCTGCCCCAACAAGTGTCATTTGGAACATGTAACACCACGTGGGTTCCGTCCAATTGCTGACGGTTGCCCCCGCTATGAATCTGTTCAAATGATCGTCTGGGTCAGATATACCATCATATGTGCCTATATTGGACATTTGTTTGGCACTTTTCGGAGCGATTGCTTCCGCAATGTCCCTTGCAAATTTGGACGTTCCCGCATTTGCAGCAGTTGGTCTGAAGGTTTTGGAGAAGTCACGCGGGTTTCCCGCCGCATTCCTTGGTTTGAAGGTTTCTCCGAAATGCCTTCTCAGTTGGAAGTCTGTTTCCTTACGCTTCCCTTTTGCCCTGTGGCGAGGGTTTGCGTCGGTGTCGGATTCCTCCCGATCATCGTCCGAGTACTCGCACTCACTGCTCGTGTTGAGCTGCTTTCGAGTGCTTCCGAATTCGTCAGCCTGTTGGAGTGAACGTAAGCGTTCATCCAACTCAGCTTGGAATTCCCTTTGACGTTTTTCCGCCCACGCTTTAACTTGTTCAAGTGTTTGGCGGGGGGCCCCGTCTGTTGTCTTTCCACCTGGGTATCAATGAATCCCAGGGAGGATTGTTTACTGCACTTTCCCCAGCTTGGGTAACCGGGGTAGTGTTCGGAAAATTTACTGCACTTGCCCCGGCTTGGGTAACCGGGGTAGTGTTCGGAAAATTTACTGCACTTGCCCCGGCTTGGGTAACCGGGGTAGTGTTCGTAAATATTGTGTATTTGCCGGTGTTCCCCCCAGTGGCTGGGGTTGTGGTTACCGGGGTTTCTTGGTCACTCGTTGGCCTTGGCAACGGAGTAACCTTAACCATCTTTCCAGAATTTTTGAAAAAACTGAAAAAGTAGTTCTAGCTTTTATGCACGGATGGCGCCAATGAAGAAACACTAAGTGACCCCGGGCAGATTACGGATAATCTGGGGGTTAAATAGATGTTTCCCACGAGGGGTTAGGTCCGGCAAAGATGGTTCTTCTGATGACCTGCAAAACAGACACCGTGAGCTCGTCACTGAGAATGGGGGAGGTACCTCCTTGTGACCACCCTCCGGCGTGAGAATCAGACTAGATTGCTCTTGAATATAAGTGTATATTAAGAGATTGCTAGAGAAGATAAGATAATAAGATGATATAAGATGATCATACCATTCCAATGTGTTGGAGTATTTATAGCCGAAGGTAGGTTTCCAAGAAGGTACAGCCGGCTGAATAGTATTCTTGTTCTGCCAACTGTGGGCTACGCACATGCCATGCTGGTGGTTGGTGGGTAGGCAGCGGCTGATAGTGACCAGGCCGGCTGTGTACTATTCCTTTTCCACCAACTGCAGGCTATGCACGTGCTACGACAGGTTGGTGAGTAGGCAGCGGCTGATAGTGACATTAAGTAATAGAGCATGCTGCTCGTACTGTTGTCAGTGAGCTGTCGCAACTTTGGTCAGATCTTTTGTCCATACCTCGTCAGGTACAGTACAAAAGATCCTCCAGTATCGTACGGACTGGCTCATTTGGGCGGGAGTTTTCCCGGCTTTGGGCGGGAGTATTCCCGGCTTGCTCACTCCTTCTTCAGGTGACATTACTGAATTATTTAAGAGTTAAGTGCCTTGTGCGTGTAGCCTTGCTGCGCGGGTGGCCTTCCCTGATGGCTAGTATCCGTTGCTGCGGGAACAGGCGGAGTACGTCAACCATTGGGAGGCTTTTCCTGCGGGAACAGCTTGCGTACTGCGCGTAAGGACGTCACGTCTCTGAGCATGGTGGGTCCTGCGGATCCAGTTGGTTTCTGCGCAGACGTCTCTCTTCAAGGTGAGTTGCGAGTTTAGCCTTTGCGCAGACGTCCCTGTTGAAGGTGAGTCTTGCGGGTTCAACTGCGCAGACGTCCCTCTTTGAGGTGAGTCTTGCGGGTCCAACTGGGCTCTGCTGTGATCTACCTCTTCAGAACCGTTACACACGTATAGATTATGTATATAAACAAACTGTCAATTTAATTTATCTTCTATTTTTTCTTTTGCTCTTAGCCTCTTATGAGTTTACGAGAGATGAATGATGAAAAAAAATAAGAATTGCATTTATACATGCCCTTTTCTTTCGTTTCTCAAAGAACATGGTGTGGTGTTAAAATGTCTCATTCTATCCTAGAGATAGAGGGTTTAGATCCTATAAAGTGCAGGTATAAACTAGTAGTTTATAAAAGTAAGTTAGTTTGCAGTTAAATAAATTTATTCCTTTTTTGTCAATTCTGATATTTCGAAGATTAACATAAATAAAGATTTATTTTTTTTGTTTTCGTAATAGGGTGCTTGATCTAATCACTACACTATGGAATACTCACCCAGCAACCTTGTGGGGCCGTCGGGGGACACCATAATGCACCAAGCGACGTTGTTGGCGACGTTACTATGTTTTCAAAAGGCACCGAGTTGTCCTCCCATGGGTATACGAGGTTGGGTGGTAAATAGACAAATAATATAAAAATAAAAAACAAAAAAGTAAAAATATTATATTCGGCTTGCTATATATTACTCATTCAAATTACATTGTTTATCCTTCAAAACTTGTAAAATAGTTTTAAAAATATTGTGAGATTGGAGTGTTTCAAAATGTTTTAATTGGATGAGGCCTTTAGAATATTCTTTCTTTACAATAATTGTGGCCGCCGCAACCTAAGAAGTTGAAAGTTCATGTTCGAAAACAAGAGAATCTCGTTTAAACAAAGATCTTGAAGTTGGACACGAACATTTTGTTAGTGACCCCTTTGCTGATGATGTCGTGTATGGTGAAGAATTGCCCACACGATGGTTCATAATGAGCAATCGATTGTTTCTATAATAGATTTAGAGAACGAGAATTCATGTTTCATGTTACTCTTGGATGCAATAGGTGAAAGGGGTTTTACTCTTACACAAAGGTTCACACCTACACTTTACAAAATCGTAATAAAGTAAATAAATGATGGACATAAAAATCAACCCTCAACGGCGTTTTATATCTCAAGTAAGATATGGTTACACACTTTACAAAACATAGAATAATCCAAGAAGATAATTTATGAATAAAGTACATTGAAAGACGGTTTTGTGTGTATTATATCATTGTTTAGTTCGCATAGTAACGACGAAAGGCAAGTACGAAACCAAATGGCTTTGCCGGATACCAAGAAAAAGAAAAGGTCGTCAAAGCATCTTCTACTTCCAAAACAAATTAAGACGCATTAAACGACATTTTTCATCACTAAAAAATGTTGATTTTTATCGAATCGTGAATTATTAAACATGTAAAAGCGGAACAAGTTGAAATATTCAAACTAGGTTTAGATCTTCAAGTCAAACAATTGTCTGAAGACATAGATTAATATACGCTGCTTTATATTAATATTAATAATTTAATTTTATATTAAGTTTTTTTCTTTTATAAAGTTGCGTACCAGTTATGGATTTTACATTATTAGAAGTTCATTTTGTATTAACGGTATTATTAATTTAGCTATAACTTACGTGAAATTATGTATCTGATACCTTTTGAAAGGGTGGGTGATGTTGCGGCTTCGGGGAGGAGAGGAGAGCGGCGGTACAACTTCGTCTGCTCTAAGAAAAGATAGATATGCTTATTAAGTTGATGTATCATAGTTTTCTATTTTCTTTCAAAGATTAACAAACAAAAATCAAACTTAGGAACATGTTAGCATTCTAAAGTCATTCTTTTAACTGTCTAAAAAAACTATAGCATGTATTAGTGATCAAATGGTAATTTAAAAAAAATGCTAGTCAGGTTCTCATAAATTACAAATTACAGTTGAAGCCCAAACTTGAATTCATATTCAACACAAGACAACCATTAACTGAGTTGACGGACGAGTTATCTTGTTTTTATCACAAAATATTGTATGGCTTACAATAATGACTCTTTAACAATCTCAGAAAACATAGTGCCAAACAAGTACATTTACGGATAGAGGACAGATTTTGCTACCTTGAACATTTGAAGGTAGGATTAACATTCTTAATTTTAGACAAGGTACATAAGGCATTTAATCTACCAAAAAATAGATTATGAAAACATACACGATGTGGTTTAAAACATATAGTTAATCTTACAATAACTATATTTATTACAAATTTGCAATCCAATAGAAAATATCACTAAGTTAAGCTACCACTCATCGCCTTTAAACAAACAGCGACACAAAATGATTGTTACTAGTTACTAATTCGAATATCACCATCACCATCACCATCACCACTTTATTCTTTCCAAATTAAACCCAACCACTCCTTCTAACCCAAAAACGGAGTATTTTGCTGGGATCTTCATCTTCACCTTCACCAACACTACTATCTTTATTCATCATATCCATTTGATTCATTCGTTAACCACTAAAACAAACAAAGCAAACCTAACTACTATACTATAATATGCTATAGATTAATTTGGTTTTCTTCATCAATAGGTCCACTCTTGAGGTAGAGAGAACTCGGCCATAGTCGCGGGCGAGGGTTGTTGCCGAGGGTTGTTTCGCCTCTGTTGAGGCATCATCACACTTTTTCGGTACATAATCTCCGCATCTGGAAACACAAAAATACAAACGACATTAGCATTTGGCTAATTAATTATTAAAAGCTCGAATAGAGCCAAGCTACACTTATGAGGACTAACTTTTATTTAAAATATAAAACATAAATTTAATTATATACTCACAGTTAATTATTTCCAAACTTATGTTACTAAAAATAAAAGTATTACATTTTATCGATATAGAATATAATTTAAAAAAAAATAAAACGGATTTTAAAAAATAATAAACAAGATGAGAAGAAACAAAATAGCTCGAAACAAGCCAAGCTCGAGCCTAATTTATAGCTTGGGATCAGCTCAATTACACCCGATAGTAAAAAAACTTACCGTAATCAGAAGGCAGAGGGCTTCCATTGCAACGAGACTGAAGCTTGGATTCAGCTCCCATAGTTTCCAATTTCAAATCAAGAGCCTGAACAACTCTATCTGGAAGCAGAACAGTAGAATATCCTACAAACATCCAAAACAAAAAATTCCAAAACTAAAGTCAGATCTAAAAAATTACACTAAAATACAAAAACATTAACAAAAATAAAATAAAATAATAACATACCGCGTTTCTTAATAGGCTCCGTCGGGGCTCCGGCTTGACGTGGCAAGAAAACCCCAGTACCCGTGGATTCCCGTTTAATACTCGGGTTTCCTAGAAACACAGCACGCATGCCCGACCCGGGTTTTCGTTGCTGAGCTTGCTGAGGTGTAGGCCAAGCCAACGACGGCGGAGCTACCGACCGGACATTCCCGCCGTCATGTCGGGCTTTCAGTAACATCATTTGCAAATACTGCTGTTTCACAATTTGTTGTCGTCTTAACTTCTGAAACTGATAAAATTAAACAGTTAGTAATAATAATACTAATTATTATTATTTAAAAACAAAACTCACTTGGGCAACTTGAAGCTGTTGATAATGGTGGTTAGCGTTGACAGCTTTATGTTGCTTTTGAGCTAAAGGGTTCTTGTTAAGGTTGTAGTAACGTGAAGCAGCTTCTTCGATCAACCTCATCCGAGCAACTTCTCCGGCAGCAGCGTAAAGAACATCCAACGACGGTTGGTTTAGCTTAGCTCCGGCCGCCGGAGACGGCGGCGACACACAATTAGGGCTTCCTCTGCTTGAACCGTTTTTACACCCACATAACGTCGACTGAGGCGAACCAGCCATAACCCTGGTCGCCTGTAAACAAAACATAAAACTTAAATTAGTAAAAAATTATAAAAATTAAGAACAATATATTTACAAAACATGAAACCCAGAAAACTGTACCTTAGAGTGAGTGTTTTCGAACTTCAAATTATTAGCAAATTTCTGAGTGAACCCATTAAGGTAATCTTCTTCGTCACTCTCTGACTCCACCGGAGAGTTCAGATCGGAGTTTGGGTAAAACCCGGACCCGTAAAAACCAGAACAACCCTTGTTGAAACCGACAGCGGGAACTTCGGGTTTGGGTTTTTGGGTGAAACCCATGAGGATATCTTCGTCGCTAAGGAACTCCGGCGGCAGCCAAAACTCTCCGTCAGCTAGCTCTTGCGCCATTGAAGTAATTCTTAAGAAATAAATAATATAATGGTTTTAATTACTGGGTTCACGCCGTCCGTCGGAACTAGAGAGAGATGGTAAAAGTGCAGAGAGAGATATTAATGGTAATGGGAGTGGAGGAGTGTGAAGGTTTTTGGGGTATATAAATATACAGGAAAGTGGTGGTGGGAGAGTGAAGAGCACGCGCTAACAGATGAAGGTGGTGGAGTACGGGGTTTTTTTTGCTTTTTTACTTTTGGATATATGGGTCGGGTGGGTAGTGTATCCGGGTCGAGAATCCTCACCCTACTTGCATGTGATATCTCAAATCCCCAAATGATATTTTGATTATAACATTTTTATGTTAAGTTTTCCATGTATAATTATATGATGAAGATGAAATGTTTTATTGTTTTTATAATGTATTTTGTATGATTAGCTAATGACTGTCTGTCCTTTTTTTCTATTTTGTTTAAATTTTAACCAATTTATAAGTTTAAAGTTTAAAAATAAATATATTAAGAGGAGGTGGGATAGAGGTGGGGCCCAGTTTCCGGGTTTTATGGTTGTACGGCCGTTAATTTGTGAGTGGAAGAGGCGGGAGAAAGGAAGGCAAGTGTGGCCCACGTCGCCGCTTCCGTTTTCTTCACTCCTTGGACTGCGTCCCACGCCTTTAGTACACGTGGCAGTTATGTTTTGCATGGAACTATGTTACACTTTGTCCCCCTATAGTTAACCTCGAACTCATAATCACACCATCATTTTATTTCTAGGGAACACAACCGACTACCTGGATTATTAAATTATAATAATAAACTAAACAAAACTTTCTTAAATTATGTGTACATAAAAACATTAAACCTTACATTTTTCGAAAATAAAGTGCAGGTATATTAAAACCAAAACCTCCTAACCGGTAGTTAAAGAGTTCAAAAATTTACGAAAAGAAATCAAAAGGAAAATAACAATGTTCAAACAAACTTAATCATATACACGTACAAGAAAAAAACTAGTAGGGTATTCGCGCGATGCGGCGGCGGCAATTTGAAAAGCTGTAGTGTTTTTTGTTGGTTCAAATTACAAACCTGGTGTGTCAAGTTATTAATTATCTCATTATTAACCCTTAAAAATAATAAACCTGCATAACAAGTGTAAATGGGTTTCAGTTTTTCCTACATTTTAGAGCATGTTATTTAAACACGTACAGATTTCAGGTAATTTGTATATTTTTTCAATTAAATATGCTATTACAAAACTTACAAAACACTTATATATCCGATCTTAGAATTATGTTCCTCCTGGGCATTATAATCAAGCTAAAATATTTTTTTTAATGACAAAACCAACTTCATTACCAAGCATAATCAAAATACATAAGTGTCTCAAGAAGGTGTCAACAACAAAAAACAATAAATCACCTATGTCATTAGCTCTTAATTAGAAAGGATAAACCAAACATAACGTCATAAGCTTGTTAAAAAAATAAGGACACAAAGCAAGGAATAAGATTATATTAAATGGAATCTATTCCGCTTCTGAACACAGACTCGTGGCATCTTGATCTTAAAGTTTGTCTTTGGGCTATAATTAGATGTAGCACGTAACTTTTGTTGATCCTCATTTTCATTGGAACTGCTAACCTCAATAACTTCATCCCACTTCCATTCTTCAAGATTTTTTAACCTTTTTGTCTTCATTGCAAACTTATGATCCTTAGTAGAAAATTCACAATCCTTAAAAAAGAGTAGATGGTTAATTAAGAAAATAGGTAAAACATATGGAAATAGTATTACCTCATCACTAAATTCACGTTGAAGTTGCGATTTGTAGGGACTAAATTCAGACCCATATGAAATGATCTCAACACTATCAGAATCATCCTACAAATGGTGAAAATTTAGTACTTGCATATATATATAAAAAGGATACATGAAGCATAAGAAAATTTTAAAAATAAAATTAATGAAATAAGTTACCTTATTAGATTGAAGATTATGCTTGCCTTCAAGCTGGTAGTTGGTGTGATGTAAAGAATCATCTTTCAACTTATCATGTTTGATGATTTTAGTCGGATGATCCATGAGGCTAAATGAGAAAGGAAAGTATGTGTAATTTGAACAGTTAGTGCTTAATATTAATCTTTATATATAGGGTTAAATTTGAAAAAACTGCATTACCCCACTTTCTGGTTAATCGATGTAAAGCAGTTATATGTGAAATGAAAATTTCAAATTCTCTATCTCAAGGATATTTATTTGTTTCCTGCTGAGTTTTTTAATGATATAATAATTAACTATAAAACTTATAAGATATGTATATGTTAATATTTTTATTCCTTTATAAAAATATAAGATATGTAGACATGCCATTGTAAAACATTTTATTAACTTTCATTGTTTGTTTTTTGATTTTCCATGCAGCTTAATTCTGTTATATTGCTAGGCGGTTTGAGACGGTTGTGAATGTTCTCGTCCGACTAATTGCTTCTAAACAATTTTCTCAACCTAATATTTATCTAATGGTAGATATGGATTATGAAGTATGTGCAATTGTTTTTCATGTGTGGTATTAGATGTGGTTAGTTTTGTTATGAATATGCAAAACGAGTTTTATCTAATGGCAGAAATCCCATTTAAAACCCGGTTTTCGGTCGTTTATAACAAACTCGTGAAAACCGCTAACCCGTCCCATGTAACCCGTTTCAAAACCCGGACAAATTTTAAAGAAAATGTTAGATTGATATTAATAGTTTTTTTTTGTATATATTGATGGGTGGATAATTCTGTGATTTGATAATTGAATAAAAGTTTTAATAAGTTTTATTTTATTGTGTACGCCATGTATAATATTAATTGGTGTATAAAATGTAATTTGAGTTTTTTTGGGAGGGACTTGTTTTGTAATTTGAAATTTAATAAACTAACACAGAACATGGGATATTTTATGTGTTTTAATGTTTTATATGTTTATTTATTGTTGTATATTTAAGTTGTACCTTCATGCTTTATTGACTTGTACGTTTTAAAAAACTTATCGGTTTTGAGAATTTTTTATATTGAAACGTTGACAAAAATAAAAACATTGCAATGGTATGTTTGATTTTTATAGAAATCATAATATACTTGAAGATATAAAGAAAATTGTAAGAAAAATAGATTTGAGAAAGATGTGGTAAAAGATGATGAGCTTGAAATGTAAATATCGGTTAAATTTACAAAAAAAAAATAACCAAAGATAAAGGGTAATTAATGTAAATATATTCATAATCAATTGTTTTGTAGTATTGATTCATGTAAAGACAAATATAACCCTTAAATTTCAAAATTTGATGTTATAGAAATTGTACTTGAAGCAACAAGTTATGTACCTCTTAAAATTTAATAGGTTCTTGACTGGTGCTTTATATATAGTAGAGATGTACAAAATTAAACCTACACCAACGCTATCATTCCAAAGTTGATCTTACCTAGATTTTCCACATGATATCTAGCCCGCCCTCAAAGGAGTAATCATTCAAGTATTCAACTAAAATTAATTGTTTTCAATATTACTTATGAAAATTTTCGTTTTAATAAAGATTTTGCCAATGTTTTCAGTTACAAACGAAGTGCTATCTGATTAGAGTTTTAATAAGCAAATTATACAGAAATAAAAAATCACGTTTAACTTAATATTGTCACTTGGGCTTTGCATACATTTCTTGTACTTGGTTTCGCCATATATGTCAGACATAAGAAGAGCCTGAACCTCCTCTTCCAAAGCCTCGCTTGACATGTCCCTTAGGTTCGACTGCATCCATCAAATCACCAAAAAACTTGACTAATCAGCATGGATTAGATTAATGGATATGAAAGATGATTAGATAAATGTGGATTAGATTAATGGATATGAAAGATGATTAGATAAATGTATATGAAAGATATAAAGTATATATTGTGGCCATTGACAGCTAACCTCATAATTGTCCAACATAACCTTGAGTTTCTCACTTTCTCTAATGATTGTTTGATTTGTTCATAAATCTGTAAACAAAACACCTACACCAGTTGAGAAAGTTGATTTGTAGAAATATGTCAAAAAAAAATCTTAAAACAATGACAAAAAACAGGTGGGAGAATTTGTACCTGCATTTGCGATTCCCGAAACCAGCCCACAGGCCGACGCCCGCAAGCAGGGATACGCCCTGCTTGCGGTGCGCGCATATAATGTATATATGTGTGAACCCTCGGGTGAGCAAAAGTAAAATTGCACTAATTTTGACGTTATTTTACTAATCTCGTGAAAATAACGTTAAAAGTGGCGGAAGGTTAATCAGGCATCATGTGGTGGCGTTGATAGCCGAAAGACAAGGGCACATGCACCGATCAGCCGGTGTCCCGATGATTGAGTGCTATGTGCCTTATGTCCAAGGCTTGATGCAAAACTACTATCGAGCCGGGGGTCTCACCGGAAGCAGCCTCTCTATCCCTATGGGATAGAGGTAAGGTTGTCTACATCTTACCCTCCTCAGACCCTACCATAGCATTGCTATTGGTGGGATATACTGAGTACGATGATGATGATGATGATGATGATGATTTGCGATTCCCGAAAAAAGAAACAAATAACTAGACCAATATATCTCTAACACGGATAAAATCAAAAAAAATATATAAAAATTCAAGATCTTCATAAAAAATTGTGGGTTCGAGTTAACAATTAGGTTAATCATTTTACCTACATGGGCGCTGAAGTAGGATTCTTCCCTTGAGTTGTAGTTTCTTCCCTCAGATTCGTCTAAACCCCTGTAAACGGCCGATGAAAAATTAGGGTTTAAGCGATGGTGAATTGGTGATTATGAGATGCACCAATCACTTTAATATAAGTTATAATAAGGTTTTTACCTGCTGCAATGCAATTGATAATGGAAACAGAGAAATGAACGATGGATTTCTCTCTCTTTCAAATCGTTCATCAATAATAATAAAACCTGAGGAAGAAATCACTGGAAGGCTAGAAAATTAAGACGTGTAACAACGGGAACACGTGTAACTCAGCAAGCATAACACAATATGTACAACAATAAGACAGAAGTATAACCCTAAAGCTATCAAGAAGTTGCAAATTAGTAGATAGTATAATTACATCAATTTTAAATTATATATTAATAAAACTCAACATTTTACCATTAAACAGAACATGCCATTCTATTTAAATTTAATATCACTTAAAAGCAATAGATCTATTCAACATATCATATTACTAATTGAAGAAACATAAATTCACCCCTTAGGTTTAACAAGTTAGTCCAAGGGTAATTGTTAAGTATTTCCAACGATGGATTATAATCCTCCTTGGCGCAGATGAGTTTCCTGCAAAACAGAACACCGTGAGCTCGTTACGAGGAATTGGGGGGGGGGGGGGGGGGATTCTCTCGTAACTACCCTCCGGTGTGAGAATCAATACTTGGTAGTACGATATAAAAGTATTGAGAGAGTTGGAATATTGGATCGTGAATCCTTTACCGTTCCGAGGTATATTGCTATTTATAGCCGGAGTAGAGAGAGTATGACCAACTGCCTTGTCAGCCTTTCCATCAATTATATTCTCCACTCGTGCGATTGTGAAGGTTAGTGGACATCATGGCCTTTTTGCATTGACGTGGTGTACTATTTTCTACCGTTTTTTATGTTTCCAATCCCCATTGGTTGGGTGACATTCCTAGGTAAATTCTTCCTTTTTGTCTCATGCCGGTGGAAATCCTAGCGCTACCATTCCCAAGGTGTCAGGGAATGTTTATTATATTATGCTATGGTTATGGCGTCATGCAATCCGCCTAGCGCACCGTCTGTCCGCTTTCATTAAGCTTATAGTTATGGCGTCTTGTCTTACGCCTAACGCATAGTTTATCCACTTATCGGATGTTATATTAATTTGATGGTGGGTTCAGTACCTACCTCTACACTAATAGGTTTGGATTGTTGGACACAAATATTAGTTAGTTTTAAGTCGGGTAATAAACTTTTATCTCTACCTTTTCATATACTAAGTTTTTAACTTTCTTTTAGTATTCTAAAGTTGGCTATTTTTCATTTTTCTTCTTAATGCTATTTTATTAACTTTATATTTTGATCCATCCACAGTACAATGATAATAACTAGTTTTCAACAACGATACTAGATAAATCTAAAACATTTTGTATGGTTATTTGGTACCGGAGATGAGTAATCGAGTATGATACGCAATACTAGCTAAGTAACTCAAAACAAATAATATTTAATATAAATAATATTTAATAACTCAAAACAAAACTGTTAAAAGTTAAAACTTATAAAATATAGTATAAAAACTGCAACAAGTATTAATCTTATATCTATACTATATATAAAGCATGAGTTAAGAACCTCTTAAATTTTAAGATTTACCAAACTCAATGCTTTATATACAACAAATAATGCATAAAAAATATAGAATTTAAGGGTATTTAAGTCTTTACAACTTTCTTTCTTTTAACATATACTTACAACTTTAGTCCCTCAACTTCATTAACTTTTTTGTAAAGTTTAATAATAGTTACACACATGCCCCCCTAAATCAAAACCAACTACCCCACGACTTTTGAACGACCATAACTTTTTCATAGGTTAATGTTTTTTTAAAAAAAATATATATATCATAAAAACGAGCATTTTATTTTCTTTGATTTGAGTATAATATTGCTATAGTTTTTTTAGTTTTAAAACGTTAACATGTTACGCGCTTACGATATGGAACCAAGTAACAGGTCAAGTCGGGCGAGCTCAGGTCATTTGTAAAAGTACAATAGGGTTGGAATGAGTCAATACAAAAAAAATTGTTAATTTGGTTCGGGTTCGGGTTCGAGTTCGATTAGAAAGGGGCCAGGTCAGAACGATGTCGAGTCAGAACAAGTTTGGGGCCAAAACGGATTGGTTTAAAATTGATGTATATTTAATGTTTGCCTTTTGATTTTCGTTACAAGTTACGCAGATACCGTTGTTTAAATATACCGGGGCCGATAAATACGTGTACAGTCCCACGTAGCACCCTACACTGTTAATCGCCATGAATTACACGCGTGGTGTTGGTTAAGCATGTTCCAATGTCGGTAACGTGCATTCCCGCCGGGTTACGCATGTTCAATATTTGATAAGACGCAACTGGCTTTGCACGAGTTACGCGGTCCAATTTTAGGCTACGTGTGCACTGTCACTAGGTGACGTACGTACCGATACGGACTATGCGTTCACTGTGGAGTTGCGCGCGCCCCCGCTGCATCGTGTGGGCACCCAACTAGTTATCATAAACAGGATACGAAATATCTACAGGAAATAACAGTTTTTTAGGTATTGGGCAATAGATTGGAGAAGGAATTGAATAGATGATTATCATTCATTTATCTTGATTGGTTAACATGTGATAATGTAATAAATCATTAATTTATATTGTTTGGTAGACGAAAAAAAGAGAATGATATATAAATGACAAAGATACCTTACATTAAAATAAAAAATTTTACCAAAGTAAAAAAATGACAATGGCAGTAGTGGCGCCAGTGATGATGATGTTGGCGGTCAGGTAATGGCGGTGGTGGTCTGGTTAGGTAGTGATGGTTGCGGCTAGGGGCGGATCCAGTGTTTAGCCAGAGGGAGCGTTTGCACCCCTGAAATCTGTAGTTTTCTTTATAAATTTGTAATATATTAGGTCCAAAGACCCAAGTGACCCATACAAAAAAATTTTAGTGAACCATTCATGATTTTTTCAGTGCCCCAAACTTAACTTTTTAAATTTTAAGCCCAAATGTAATTTTGTTATGAATAATAAGAATTTAAGCTTATATTAGTTTAATTACTCAACCACTTTAATTGAAAATTTGGAATTAGTGGAAGACGAACAAATTAGGTTGATGACGGCTTCACATGTGGCATCTCAGGTTAGATTTATTTTATAATTTGTGATTCCAAATTCTTGATTTTATTCTAATATAAAACAAACATCCATGATTCATGGTTCATCACTTGTTAATTTATTTCTTTCGTATTTGAATTCTACAACTACAAGGCGGTAACCGGTTTTGATCTTGTTAATTTGGTTTCTGGCTTTCTAATTTATTCATTGTATGAGTCGTTATTTTTTTAGTGTTCTACACTATTTACTTTGTAATCCATTTTATTTGTACAGTAAGAGCTTTTAGCTATGAAAACTATGAAAATGTTTATGTTATTGAAACGACAAACACCGTCTGCCGGACCAGTTTAGTTGATCTAGATAATCTTCCTTGGCATCATGCTGATAGAAAAAGAATTTTAGATTGCCACCCTAATCAAAGAGACGAGATACGGAGAAAGTATTGGCTTAGGACCTTGCCAACCAGGTGGACATGGTCATGTCTTTCCATATAGAAAGATAGGGTCTACAGAACGACATTTCAGCACAAGTTGGTATGATAAATACGGTAATTGGTTAGAGTATAGTGTAATTTGTAGTGTTGAAAAAGAAGCACTTTTTACGAATGAAGTTGTAATTGATCGTTTTTCAAAAAATGAAATCACGTAGAGGTTAGTTGTAATATGTATTTTGTTTATCTTTAATGAAATTTTGTTTACATTTCTATACGTAGTTTGTTTAATGTATTTTTACTCGACCCGTTTTGGTTTGACCCGACCCATTTTGGTTTGACTTGTTTTAGTTTGAATTGACGAGTTCAAGGTTGGACATTTTTTTGCACCCCGCCATTGGTTGCGGCAATTGTAACACCCCGACCAAAGGCGGATTATACATCGGGGCGCCACATATTGTTTCATTACTCGTGACACTATTGGGTGTCAATATTTAATAAATACATTCATTCGCGCACGCGCAAAGTAGACATAAGATAACATAAATCATCATAAATCAATATATTATAAATTATAATATTCGAACAGCAATAACTTGTCTTGATACATTTTAATCTAGGTCCAAAATAAAGAAAACTTCCTACGTGTTCTCAAGCTCCAAAACAGCTACTGCAAACCTGAACATGTGTTAAAATAAACGTCAAACACTTGCGTGTTGGTGAGAAATCAAGTTTAATACAATACATAGATAACAATAAATCTGCGCGCAACACGTGTATGTCTGGTGTTTAACAAGGGTGTAATCAGATTGTGATCAAGCCTAAATAGATCATAGCTCATAGTTCATAGTTCAATCCGTGCTCCCAAATGAGCACAAAAACGAGAAAACATCTGTGCAAGTGTAAACAAAGAAAACCGTAAACGATAGGTCTCCCGTGTTCATCTAATGGATCCATGAAAACTTCGGAATAGGCCGAACAAAGCGGTTAATGATACACACATACAAATAAACAGCCAAGTAAACGTCCTCAACACATGGGATACTGCGCGACTAAAGTTCATAAACAAGTTTAAGACTCTAAGTTTGTACGAACACATGAACATCCCAAAACATTAAAAATAAAAAGGGATTAGGTACGAGATTACTCACTTGATAAACGATGCGGTGTAAGATAAAGCAAGAACCAACTTTAAACAAGCACAAGTTAACCTATAAATAAGATTATTGTTTTAATGATTTGTTTTAAGTCTTGATTATAAGTTAGCATAATTAATAAGTAAGTTATTATATATATATTACCGGGAAAGCAGGGCAGAACAGGGAGGAAGACGGAGGCAGAGAGGAAGACGGAGGCAGAGGAAGAACAACAGCAAGGAACAAGAGAGAACAGGAGAGTTTAAATTTAGTGTTTGTGTGTGATGTGTTAGGAAAAATAACATTATTATTTATAGAGAAACCCTAGGGAACACAATCCCTAAAAAAGGGGAAGAGATCTCCAAAAAGTAAAAGATTCCAAAAGCAAGAGATATCAAAAGATATGGCAGCAGGAAAAAGAGAAAAAGACTGACAGGGAACAGTAAAAAGGCATGGGCGGTTCAGATAAAGGTACTGGTCAGGCATGGAAAAAGCAGATCTCAAAAGATTATGTCAGTCACTTTTCCTGTCAACCAATGGGGTTGGTGCGCATGCTGCGCCGAAAGTAACTTTTCAGACATAAAGCAGATTAGGTCAACAGCACAAAAGATAAGACAACACAAAAGCAAACAGGCTGGATAAAACAGAAGAAAAGATAAGTCTAGCGCGAGAAAGCTAAGGCGCGCCGCGGGAAGAATCACATTTCTTAGCGCGCCGCAGGAGGAACTACAATTCCTAGCGCGCTGCGAGAAGAACTACAAATCCTTAGCGCGTCGCGGGAAGAACTACAAATCCTTAGCGCGTCGCGGGAAGAACTACCGTTCTTAGCGCGCTGCGAGAAGAATTACAATTCTTAGCGCGCTGCAAGAAGAGTTCGTCTCGCGCATTGCTGGAACAGATGGTCTTCACGCAGGCTTCCTTGTAAGGAGTCTGGCGCGTGGAGCTGCGCAGACATCCTTAGGCGGGAAGAAACAAAGGACAAGGAGAGAAGGGAAACAAGGCTTAAGGGTGGGACGGCGACAAGAGGGAAAAGAAGGCGGAAAGAGAGAAGGAGAGGGACGGGACGGCGGAAAGAAAGAGAGAGAAAGAGGCGGGAAGGAAAATATATTATTATTATTAAAAGTAAAATATAAGTATAAATAATTATTAAATCATAAAAGAAAGAGATCGGGTCAGAGAAACGGGTACCTGGGTCGGGTCGGATCAGGGCAGATGTCACAGTCTCCCATACTTTAAGAAATTTCGTCCCGAAATTTATCTCGAAGTAGGTTGCGCAGAGAACAGGTGCGGGTACTTGATCTTCATCAGATCTTCCCTTTCCCATGTAAACTCGGCTCCGCGCTTGGACTCCCAGCGAACTTTCACGATAGGGATGCGACTGCGCTTGGTTTGCTTAACCTCGCGATCCATAATCTCAACAGGCTTCTCAACGAAATGCATAGATTCATCAACTTGAACTTCATCAAGTGGAATGTGAAGGTTCTCGTCAGCTAAACACTTCTTGAGATTGGATACATGGAACGTTGGATGCACATTACTGAGCGCGGGCGGCAGGTCTAGTCTGTAGGCAACTTTTCCTACACGCGCGAGAATCTTAAATGGACCAACATATCGAGGAGCAAGCTTACCTTTCTTCCCAAAGCGGACAACACCCTTCCAGGGCGACACTTTGAGGAGAACAAGATCACCAACTTGAAATTCGAGAGGCTTTCGCCTGCGATCTGCGTAACTCTTCTGTCGGCTTCTGGCAGTCAGCAGATGATCACGGATCTTGGCGATTTTATCGGTTGTCTCTTGAACTAGTTCGGGTCCTGTGATTTGAGCTTCTCCCACTTCGCTCCAACAAATCGGGGAGCGGCACTTACGACCGTAAAGTGCTTCAAATGGGGCCATACCAATACTGGAATGATAGCTGTTATTATAAGAGAACTCGATCAAAGGCAGGTGTGAATCCCAATTACCTCCAAAATCAAGAACACAAGATCGGAGCATATCCTCAAGAGTTTGAATAGTTCGCTCAGACTGTCCGTCAGTCTGAGGATGATATGCAGTACTCATGTCCAAGCGAGTTCCTAGCGCAGATTGGAAAGATTTCCAAAAGCGAGATATAAAACGGCCATCGCGATCGGATATGATGCTCAAAGGAGTACCATGGCGGCAGACAATTTCCTTGACATAAAGCTGCGCGAGTTGCTCAACACGGTAGTTTTCACGAATGGGCAGAAAGTGAGCAGACTTAGTCAAACGATCCACTATTACCCAAATGCTATCATGTTTGCTTGCTGTCAAAGGTAACTTGGTAATGAAGTCCATCGCTACACATTCCCATTTCCACGTAGGAATTTCTGGTTGTTCGAGCAAACCAGATGGGCGTTGGTGTTCAGCTTTTACCTTAGAACAAGTCAGGCATTTAGCTATGAACACAGCAATATCCTTCTTCATACCGGGCCACCAATAAGTAATGCGCAAATCCTTGTACATCTTATCAGCGCCAGGATGAACGGAATACCGGGATTTGTGCGCTTCACTCAGGATATCAGCGTGAAGATTCTCATCAAAGGGAATCCAAATGCGATTGAGATAGCAGAGAATTCCACTCAGATTGGGCACAAAATGCGCTTCCGCGCCACACGCTAACTCGGCGCGAAGGTTACCATTACTGATGGATGCGCGCTGCGCGTCACGAATACGCGATTCAAGGTTGCTTTGGATCGGCGCGAAGTGAAGCTGCGTGCGTGGCAAGATACAGTTAAGCTGGCAGGGTTTTCGGCTGAGCGCATCGGCTACCACATTAGCCTTACCAGGATGATACCGGATCTCACAATCGTAATCGCTGATGAGTTCGTTCCATCGACGTTGCCTCATGTTAAGTTCATTCTGATCAAAGATATGCTGAAGGCTTTTATGGTCAGTGTAAAGGATACACTTAGTACCATAAAGGTAGTGTCTCCAGATTTTCAAGGCAAAAACAACTGCGCCTAGTTCGAGGTCGTGAGTTGTATAATTCTTTTCATGAACCTTAAGTTGCCTTGATGCGTAAGCGATAACCTTGCCTCGTTGCATAAGAACACAACCGAGACCTTGGTTGGAGGCATCGCAGTACACGACAAAATCATCATTACCCTCAGGTAGCGCAAGGACAGGAGCTTCACACAACAAACGCTTGAGCGTCAGAAAGGCTTCTTCTTGCTTCGAGCCCCAAATATACGGTTTACCTTTGTGCGTTAGAGCTGTTAAAGGCAATGCGATCTTTGAGAAGTTCGAAATGAAGCGCCGGTAATAACCAGCTAAGCCCAGAAAAGAACGGATCTCGGAAGGAGTGGTCGGCGTAATCCAGTTCTTGATTGCTTCAATCTTGGATGGGTCGACATGGATACCCATCTTGTTCACAACATGGCCAAGAAACTGTACTTCATCAGACCAGAATTCACACTTGGAAAGCTTGGCAAAGAGCTGCTCGGCTCTAAGCTTTTGCAATACCAATCGGAGATGTTGCTCATGCTCGGCCTTGGTCTTAGAATAAATCAGAACGTCATCGATAAACACAATCACGAATTTATCCAAGAAAGGCCTACACACCCGATTCATTAGATCCATGAAAACGGCGGGTGCGTTGGTTAAACCGAAGGACATGACCAAGAATTCAAAATGGCCATAACGAGTTCGAAAAGCAGTCTTCGGAACATCTTCATCGCGGATGCGCAACTGGTGATAGCCAGAGCGGAGATCAATCTTCGAGAAACAAGAGGCACCTTGGAGTTGATCAAAGAGGTCGTCAATACGCGGTAAGGGATACCGGTTTTTAATGGTGAGTTTGTTCAACTCGCGGTAATCGATACACATGCGAAACGATCCATCTTTCTTTTTAACGAACAACACCGGAGCACCCCAGGGCGAAGAGCTAGGGCGGATGAATCCTTTAGCAGTCAACTCTTGAAGTTGGCTTGCCAATTCTTGCATCTCAGCGGGCGCAAGACGATAAGGAGATTTAGCTACGGGGGAAGCACCAGGGACAAGATCAATACGGAACTCGACTTCACGAGCGGGAGGGATACCAGGAAGATCATCAGGAAAAACTTCAGGGAAATCACGCACAACAGGGATATCGCGAAGCTTCTTTTCTTCAGCAGGCTTAACCACATGGGCTAAAAATGCAATACACTTCTTCCGCATGAGTCTTCGGGCTTCGGCGCAAGACATAAGCTTAAGACCACTGGAGGGTTTTTCGCCGTAGATATGAAGATCACCATTTTCTCGAGGTATGCGAATCATCTTCTTGGCGCAAATAACTTCGGCGCGATTATGCGTAAGCCAGTCCATACCAATAATAACATCAAAGCTTCCAAGAGGCATGGGGATGAGGTCGATCAGAAAATCGTTTTCGTTAAGGTTAAGCGTGCAATCTTTAATCACTGAGTTAATTAAAACAGTTTCGCCATTAGCCAATTCAACTGAAAAGTTTTCTTTTAAATCGTTGCGCGGTTCGCGCAAGCTTCTGCTCAAACGCGCGAGAAATAAAACTTCGATCGGCGCCAGTATCAAAAAGTACAGAAGCATAAAATCCGTTAAGCAAAAATGTACCATTAACTACGTCATTATTCGCTTGCGCTTGGTGCGCGGTTATGTTAAAAGCTCGTCCGCGCGTCACTTGGTTCGAAATCTGGTTCACCGGATTCGCTTGCGTAATCTGAACTTGTAGCCTCGGGCATGCGTTCCGGAAATGACTGGGATCACCGCAGTTGAAGCACGATCTGGGTCGTGGGTTTTGGTAGGTTGGTTGAGGGTTTTGCAGGTAGGCTGGTGGTGTTTGCGCGATTGGGTTGGCGGGAGGGACTCTACAGAACTCGGCAGAGTGACCAACGCGGCCACATCGGTTACAAAGTCGACACGGGGTTTGGGTTGGGTGGTGAAGTCTACAGGTTGGGCAAAAGGGTTGGGTTCCTGTGTAAGGTTTCTTAGGTGGCGGGGGCAGGGAGTGCTGGATTGGTTAAGGCATAGTTATGGACTACAGGAGGTGTTGGGTAGGCTGTCAGTGGGTTAGGCGCGTAAACTGGAGGTTGGTAGATGGGTTGCTGGACAATGGGCGGGTTGGTAAGCGCATAGGCTTTGCGTCTGCGCTTGAGGTTGTTACGGTTTGAGGGTTCTGGTTTGGTTTCTGTTGGTTCAGGAACAGTCTTGGTGAGTTTGGTCTTCTCAGATCCCCGCAGGAACAGGGTTCCTGCTCTGACATGGTTGTCGCTGAGCACAGCGGCCAACTCAATGGCGTCAGAGAGGGTTACTGGGTTTCTAGCCCATACAGAATCTTGAATTTCCATGGGGAGACCCCCAAGGAATTTCTCTATGGCTCGGCGGGAAGGGGTAACAAGGTGAGGGACAAGCAGGCTTAGTTCATGGAAACGCGTCGCGTACTCGCGCGCTTCACCGCTATATTGCTTAAGATTCCAAAATTCCTCCTCCAGGCGCTTAACTTCGTTGGGAGGGCAGAATTCTCGCGTCAGAATTTCCTTAAATTCCTCCCATGTCATGTTAGAAGCAGCTTCTGCGCCACGCGCATGAGCTACTCCATTCCACCATGTAAGCGCTCTAGATTCCAGGACACTGGAAGCATATAGGGTTCGTCTGTCTAGAGAGCATTGGGTGTGGAGGAAAGTGTTTTCTATTTTCTCAAGCCACTGGAGCATCACGGTGGCTCCTTCTAGACCTGTGAACTTTGGAGGGTTACCCGCGTTAAAGGACTTAATGTTGTAACCAGAGGCGTTGGTATTGTTTTGGCTCAAGGCTTGGGCTATTGCGGCGGCCATTTCCTGGGAACGTTGCTGCGAACGTCTGCGCGCGGCTTCTTTCTTCTTGAGATGGCGAGCTGATAGCGGAGGCATTCTATAAAAGTTTTAATTTTAGTTAATATCTTGGTTTTAGCGCAAAGTATGTCATCGTAAAGCTTGTTTCGCGAAGTTAGTTACTGTCAAAAGTTAAAGTAAAATAAATGACCCTAAATGCAGACTTTAATAAAGGTAACAAATTCGAATCAAGAAATCGACAATTCATGTATCACCATGACTTTCCGAATTCCCAATTTAAAATATACGAGCAAATGAGTATTGGAGATTGACGATTCATGTATCACCATGACTTTTCAATCTTCAATATAAAATATACAAGAAAATGAGTATTGGAGGTTGACAATTCATGTATCACCATGACTTTTCAAGTCTCCAACCTCAGAACATAATCGTAAATGGAAATTGAAAATCAACTATTCATGTATCACCATGACTTTTCGGATTTTCAAATCCAACAAACGAGTATGTAAGTAAAATCAATAAAAATCGAAATTCAACAAAAATCGAAATATCGCGGAATAGAACATAAAATCATATACTGCGTCTGCGCAAGCATATTCATAAATAACGAGTAATTAACAATAAGCGCGCAAACATGAGATTTCTCTCATGCGCGAGAAGGGACTCTTAGGTATTCTAGGCCGTTACGTCTAACCACCTATCCTAAAGTCACGGAGCTCTGATACCAATCTGTAACACCCCGACCAAAGGCGGATTATACATCGGGGCGCCACATATTGTTTCATTACTCGTGACACTATTGGGTGTCAATATTTAATAAATACATTCATTCGCGCACGCGCAAAGTAGACATAAGATAACATAAATCATCATAAATCAATATATTATAAATTATAATATTCGAACAGCAATAACTTGTCTTGATACATTTTAATCTAGGTCCAAAATAAAGAAAACTTCCTACGTGTTCTCAAGCTCCAAAACAGCTACTGCAAACCTGAACATGTGTTAAAATAAACGTCAAACACTTGCGTGTTGGTGAGAAATCAAGTTTAATACAATACATAGATAACAATAAATCTGCGCGCAACACGTGTATGTCTGGTGTTTAACAAGGGTGTAATCAGATTGTGATCAAGCCTAAATAGATCATAGCTCATAGTTCATAGTTCAATCCGTGCTCCCAAATGAGCACAAAAACGAGAAAACATCTGTGCAAGTGTAAACAAAGAAAACCGTAAACGATAGGTCTCCCGTGTTCATCTAATGGATCCATGAAAACTTCGGAATAGGCCGAACAAAGCGGTTAATGATACACACATACAAATAAACAGCCAAGTAAACGTCCTCAACACATGGGATACTGCGCGACTAAAGTTCATAAACAAGTTTAAGACTCTAAGTTTGTACGAACACATGAACATCCCAAAACATTAAAAATAAAAAGGATTAGGTACGAGATTACTCAC